>NW_007253955.1:140994-159058 GCF_000164805.1 Carlito syrichta
AGGATATGAACAGACACTTCACAAAGAAAGACATCCGAGCAGCCAACAGACATATGAAGAAATGTTCAACCTCACTAATCATCAGGGAGATGCAAATCAAAACCACACTGAGATACCACCTAACTCCAGTCAGAATGGAGATAGGGATCTTAATCCTTTTTTTTCCAGTCAGACTATAGTCCACTGTGCCAACACAATTTATTAAATAAATGATTTATGCCTACTGGTTTGAAATGCCACCTTTATTGTACCTTACAATTCGTATGTACTGGGATATATTTCTAGACTTGGTTCTGTTTCTGTCCCATGGGGCTATTTATCTTGTCCTTTACATGTGATTATGATTTGATCACAGTGTTTTTATAGTTTTCCTTAGGCCACTCTTGCTTCAATATTTCTTTGCTGCTGTTGTTTTCATCATTACTATTATAAAAATTCCTTCCAGCTATCAGAGCCTGTGAATGTCAGTAACTTCAAAATAAGCCAGAGTAAAGTCAAGAAGGGGAGGAGAGGGCCTGTCCCTTACCTGCCTATGTGCCTTCTCGATCAAGAATCAACCAAAGCAGAGACCTACCAGGGATATTAGGTGAGCACCTACTGTGCACTCAGCATTGCTCTTGCCATTAATGACAGGGCTGGAAGACCAGAACTTCCAGCACTACACTATGGTGACTGATATTTCAAGGTTCTTGTTTCTTGACTCGAAACCTGTATTTTCCACACTCCGTTTTGTAATGCTGGGCTTGGGTCCTGCAGGCTGGAAAGAAAGGTTGGACATGCTCCTTCCTGTTTGCATCTATATGTTCCCTGTGAGGGGAACCCCAACAACACACAACACACATCTTCACCTGCGCAGCAGAAGGCCCATCCTGGAGCAGCAGCTCAATCCAGTTTGCAGCTTTTCTTTCTTTCTTTTTTTTTTTTTTTTTCCTGTGTCTACCCAGGCTGGAGTGCAGTGGCATGCTCATGGACACCGCAGCCTCGACCGGCTGGGTTCAGGTGATCCTTCCACCTCAGCCTTCCAAGTAGCTGGAACTACAGGTGCACACTACCACACCCAGTTTATTTTTTGATTTATTTTAGAGATAAGGTCTCACTAAGTTGCCCAGGCTGGTCTCGAACCCCCGAGTTCAGGCAATCCTCTCGCCTTGGCCTCCCAAAGTGCTGGGATTGCAGGCTTGAGCCACCACGCTAGGCCTCAGTTTGCAGCTTTTCCAACACTTGCAGCTTCGTCATCTACCCCAGCCCACCCCTGTACCCCTGCCCCAGAACCCAAGCACCAGCTGGGCAGTTGCCCCTTCCTCAGAGGCCTGGGTTCAGAAGTCCTTCCTTTTCACTCAGAGACCCCAGTACCAGCTGAGTGGAGCCCCCTCCTCAGAGGTCTATGTTCCAGGCTCCAGGACCCCTCCTCCAAAACTCTTCCTTTGGTTTCCCCAGCTCTAGGAATGGTAGCTGCTTCTGCAGTTGCAAGCTCCATGAAAACTTACCATTTTTCTGTTACCCTCACCTTATCTAATTAACAACTTTATACTTAGTTGTCAATTCTTTATGTTAAATTCTCTTTTTCAACCAACTAGTGTGATTTCTGTCCCCTGACTGGCCCCTAATTGACACAGGTAATGAGAAATTTAAGTTTTCTGGGAACTGAAGGCTGTTCTCTTGGCTGCCCTGCTGAGAGCTCCCTTCCCTCCTCCATTCCCAGAATTATTTGGCTGCTGGTCACCAAGGAGACGGCTGACAATTTTCAGTTGCCAAGTCTCCCCCTGGAGCTCTACAGAGACATTCTGGAAACTCCCTACTCCTTCCTACTCCCCAGCCAGGGAACTTGGAGAATCTAGCCAGGTTGGGTGGAGGGTGTTGAGAGGAGGGAAGGGGAAGGCGACAGGTCTGAAGATGGAGACAAACATGAGAGATTTCCCTGGGCCCTGGCTTCTCCCACGGACCTCTTGTGCCTGGCCCACCCTCGAAGGCTAAGGATTGGCCTGCCAGGCTCCCCCTGTGCTCTGTCCAGACAGACGCCAACCAGGGCCCTGCAACCCGACCCTCAACTGCAGAGAACTGTCCCCATGTTGTCCCTATGTTGTCACTCTGGGCCTGGTAGATGTGTCATTGCCAGCTGGGGCAGAGCCAGGGAAGAGCCTGGGAGAAGAAGGGCCAGGAGCCTTTCCTGGGGGAAGGAACCCCAGCCATCCTGAGCATTTCACTCATATCAAGCAACACTCAACATGCACTGAAACCTAGTGTCACAGCCCAGACTCCAGAGTATTTATAATAATAACAATATGCTGATAATAATGGTGTTACCCAGCAAAAGGGGCTTGCTGTGGGATGTGCTAGAAGCCAATACTATGACACTGGATAAGAAAGCTTTGAGATAAGAAAGTTTTGAGAAAAGAAAGCTTTTTACTGCAAGTCGACTCACTAGGAAACAGGAGTCCAGCACAAGCCTGTCTCCTTTTGCTGACTTTAAGGCAGTAATTTTATGAGAAAAGGTTTAGGGGGTAGATCTGGGATTAATAAGTGATTGGTGGAAGAAGGGGGGAGGTCTGGGAAGTCCTTGGCATGTGCAGTTATCTCTGCCTACCTCTTCATGGCTCCCATGTGCAAATTCAGGGGGAGTTACTATGAAACATGCAGTCAAAATTTGGGCTGTGAAGTCAGCAAGTTCATTCTGTGCAAACTCCTGTTGGCCATATTAGTTCCAACCAATTTCAACCAGTTTTTTTTTTCCATCTCAGAGGAGGGAGTTTCAGCATTTCAGCAAGTTGTTTCTTTTCTTGTCTGCTATCCTGCAAACAAGAATTTGTTAGTCATTAGCTTCTTTAACTCTTTTGGGTACATTTCAGTGATGTAGTAGGTGTGAATCTTACTCAACAAACTTAGGAGGACAAAATATTCATTATTTTATTAAAATTAAACAGTTGACTCCATGAATGGGGCTCCTGATTCTTTCCAATGTCCCATCAGAGTCCAGTATGCTTCTTGCTATAGTTTGAATGTGTCTCCTCCAAAATTCAGGTGTTGCCAGTGTGATAGTATGAAAAGGTGGCGCCTTTAAGAGGTAGTTAGCCCAGCCGGGCTCGGTGGCTCAGCCTGTAATCCCGCGCTTTAGGAGGCCGAGGTGAGTGAATTGCCTGAGCCTGTGAGTTCGAGACCCGCCTGGGCAAGTTGGCAAGACCTCATCTCTACAATAAACCCGCCTGGGCAAATTGGCGAGACCTCATCTCTACAAATAAATAAAAAAATTAGCCGGGCATGGTAGCGTGCGCCTGCAGTTCCAGCTACTTGAAAGGCTGCGGCGGAAGGATCGCCAGAGCCCAGCAGGGTGAGGCTGCAGTGGCCGGGAGCGTGCCACTGCACTCCAGTCTGGCAGACAGAGTGAGACTCCAACTCAAAAAAAAAAAAAAAAAAGAGGTAGTTAGGCCATGAGGGCTTCTCTTTCACAAATAGAAGTAGGTTCCTTTTTTGCCCCTCCACCCCCCACCGTGAGAGGACACAGCATTCCTTCCCTCTGGAGGACATAGCAATAAGACTGGAAGCAGAGCAGCTCCCATCAGACACAGAACCTACTGGCACCTTGGTCTTGGGCTTCCCAGCCTTCAGAACTGTGAGAAAATAAATGTCCATTCTTTATATATTTTCCAGTTTCAGGTATTCCTGAGCAGCAAACAGACTAAGAAACTTAGGAGGAACCAAAACCAGAGAAAGGTCTCTCACATCTGGTCCATCATGGCTGCTGGCCTTGTTGTCCAAGCCTTTGATGTGCCTGTGCAGTCAACAACAGCTCCCCATTTCTCTCTAGACTCACCCTCTTCCAGGGACCTAGTGGCCACTGACCTGTTCCTAAATCTTTTCCTCTCTGCTCTAACTGCCCCCCAAGGGCACTCTCCTTTCTCCTCACCTCTTCCACCCAGCATATCTCACACAACTTTTGAATGAATTTAGACTTTCACAAAATTAGTAAGATACTAATGGTGGTATCAGGCAGGTAGTGCTTCTGCTCTGCAAAAACCCCTGTGGCAATGTAGAACTAGACAGCACACACCTGGCTAAAGCTGCATCTGTTCTATTTTTGCAGAAGTCATTTAAGGTAAACTAAAGATATCATGACATCTCTTCCCTGACTGTGTTAGTACTCATTTTTTAAAAAATAGAAACATTGTCTTACATAATCACAAAATGATTTTCACATATTACAGGATTAACGATACTTTTCTAATATTGTATAATAAACAATTAGACCCATTTTATCAAGGAAAAACTTAAGACTTGGAGTAGATAAGCAACTCATTCAGCACCGCTCAGCTAGTGGGCAACAGAGCCAGATCTGAACCCTGGTGTGAATCCAAAGCCTCCCCTCTCTCCATACCAGCATGGTGGCTTATACATTCTTACTCATCCATCATCCAGCTCTTACAACAGCCTTGAGTAGTGTCAGGGTGAGCTTTGCAGTCACATTTTTAACCAACCAGGAATCGGCGTATTTCGCCCAAGGTGCCCAGGTAGGGCTGGCTGTGAAAAGGCTCCTGATGAGAAGCAAATGGAAGAAGGTTTCATTCCCAGGCAGTGCTGGTACCAGAAACCAGGCCTCCTTCCCTGCTCCACTGTCACAGCCTCAGCCTCAGCCTGCACCTTCTTCCCCTTCGTCCCCCTCCTGATCGATTCACTTCCTGTTCCCAGCCCCTCCATCCATGGCCTTCTTCATTTCCTCTCTGGTCTCCAAGGAGCAGTTTACAAAGTGACTAGGCAGTGACCCTGCCTGTCCTCTGTCCCTTTGAGACAGCTCTCAGTCATGAACACAGCCGGGGATGTATTGCCGGCCAGCCTCTAACCCACTTCCTCTCCAGCCCTCAGCTCATCTCCTGCTGGGTCCCCGGAGGGCCCATGGTTGGCCTCCGACAAGGCACACATGGAAAAGCCATTTGCTTTTAGGAGCATCTGCTTCCTCTGCCCCAGCCCAGCTGTCCCTATCTTTTTACATCCTGCTGCTTCTCCAAAACTCTGAGATTTCAGAATCAGGATTCCAAATGGTCACAACAGACTGTAGGGCTGGGTTAAAACCCACAGCACAAAAGGAGAGGTCTGCAGGTTGGCTCAAAGGAACAGAGATGTGACACAAGGGCCAAGTGTCATCCATCCCCGTGTTTAACAAGTGTCTGCAGTCTGATGTAGCTGCTGCCTGGGGCACAGCAGAGGGTTCTGAAGAGGAGACAGCAACGGGCAGCCTGGTGATTGTCCCAGCCACACCACTGCCTTGTCAAAGGACATGGGGAGACATGTGGAGCCACCACTTCCCCTCAGAAAAGCCAAGTCTGCTCAGCCGTCCTCAGAGGCCTGGGGAGACCCAAGGAAGCAGTATAGCAAATATGCCCTGATATGCAATAAGTGTCAACTGGATGGATCAACGAAACTCTAACACACCACGTACCTGAAAGAGATTTTGAGTATTCTTGTCAAAGAGAAGGAACTCAGCAGTTCCACAGGGCCTTCGCCAGAGTGAGCCACAGCCTTGGAGAGCACGAGACAAACTGGAGAATGTACACAAGTAGAAGCAACATGAGGCGTGTGAAATCAGGTCACTGGAAAAAAAGTGGAGAGAATTTGAGCCCATCTGTAAAATGTGGATGGCAGCGCTTTCTCATGGAGTTGTTGAAAACATCTAACGCCTGCCTGTTATACTACAAGTGTTCAGTAACTGGTGACCACTCTCATTTAGGTGGAGAAGAGAAGAGCTAGACATGCTGTTTCCAATATTGAATGACTTTCATTTAGAAGAGAGATTTGCATAGTTTTGCAAAGCTTCCATGGAAGAAATCCCCAAAGATAGAAGTATCAGAGAAGCAGAGTTCAGTTCAACCTAAAGTGAACGAGGGCAGGAGCTAACATTTGTTGAACGTATCTATGTGCTATGCTAGAGGCTTTTGAGGGGCTTAATATGTGTGGTTGTATCTTATTTGTCCAGTAACTTGAAGAAGTAGTTATCATTATTCTCATTTATTATTATTATTTTCTTTTTTTGAGGCCGTCTCACCCTGTTGCCCAGGCTGAAGTGCAGTGGCGTGATCATGGCTCACTGAAACTTCAACCTCCTCAGTTCAAGCGATCCTCTTGCCTCAGCCTTCCAAACAGCTAGGACTCCAGGCATGTGCCACAATGCCTGGCTAATTTTTCTTTTTTTTTTTTTAGAGACAAAGTATGTTGCCCAGGCTGGTCTCAAACTCCTGACCTTAAACACTACTTCCACCTCAGCCTCCAAAGTGCTGGGATTACAGGTGTGAGTCACTGTGCCCCGCCTATTATTCACATTTTAAAGATGAGGGCCATGAGACACAGAAAGGACAGATAAAATTGCCCAAGGTCATGCAGGACCCACCCAGTACCCCCAGTGGGAAGAGTTACAGGGCCTTCTCTCTAGGAGGCTGCAGAGGGGCTTCCTGGACTGAAAAGAGAGTTTCCACTGGCCTTTGCACAGTCCCATGCTGGTTCTTCAAAATATCACTTCAAATTACTCAAGTCTGGGACTTTGAGACCATCCTTATAACTGCTTTGTTTTTATGTTTAGCTGCAAGACCACCGCAGGTTGCTCCTGAGTCCACACTTCCCTCTCCCTCCTTCCAGGCTTTCCATAAGTGATGAGTACAGGTATTGATGTGAGCCCTGGGGACCCAGGTAGACTATGGATGGAGGCCCCACAGTGAGAGTAGAGTGCTTAGGGCCTGAGTAGGAGGGGAAGATGAGAAGCAGGCACCCAAATCTAGAAGTGTGCAGCTTCAGCTGCTCCAGGGCTCAGCCACTGAGCACGCCCAGAGCAAAGCACAGCTCCAGGTTACCTCGGCTTGGCTGAAGCTCCCTGGGAAAGAAGGGAAGGGAGAAAGGGAGGAACCCTACCATGTCCAGTACAATGCCTCACACTTAGTTGCTGCTCAAGAGACTTTTGTTGAATTCATTGTTTGCATTCTTTGGGTCAAACGATATAAGTAATTGTAATAGGCAGGAGCTATACATGCATAATTTCATTTATTTCTCCCAAGGAAGTCATTAAACAAATGAAGAAACCGAAGCTCAGTGATTAGGTAACATGCTAAGTAACATACAGAGTAACAAAGAAGCAAAGCTGTGTTCTCGCCATTGTGCTTTCTTGTCTCTTAAATCAAGGACCTGTTCACCTTGTCTCTCCCAGTTGCTGAGCTCCCAAGGCAGGAGCCCTGGGCCTGCTTTCCCATTCCAGACACATTTTCTCTTCTTTTCCAGCTGACAGGTTTCAGCTCATCCCTGGGGATTCTGGTCTGGCAGAGCCAAGAGGGGAATATGCTTTACCTCTGTAATGGTTAATTCTATGTCACAGGGTACCCAGATATTTCACTACATTACTCTGGGTGTTTCATGAGGGTGTTTTTGGATGAGATTAACATTTGAGTTGGTGGAATCGATAAAACAGATTGCTCCTTCTAATGTGGGTGGGCCTCATCCAATCAGCTGAGGGACCATATAGAACTCCTCAGTTCTATATGAGAAACTCCTCGGTTCTATGTGAAGAACTCCTCCTGCCTGATTGCTTCAGATGCAACATCAGTCTTTTCCTGCCTCTGAATTTGAACTGAAACATCCTTTCTTCCTGAATCTTGAGCTTGATGACTGTAGATCTTGGGATTTGTCAGCCTCCATAATCACATGAGCTAATTGCTTATCATGAATTCCTTTTTATATATACATAGATCCTCTTGGTTCTGTTTCTCTGGCGACCCCTGACTAATACACCCTCCCTGGCTCTTCCATCCAGGGTCTTCCTTACTAAGGAGAAAGAGCAGGCTGAGAAGGCCTGCCTGACTTCTGTGATCCCAATGCCCCTAGCTGAGAAAAGGCTGGAAAGGCTAATTCTACAAGCAGTGTAGACTAGCTTCCTGGCCAACACAAACTCTCCTGAGTCACACTGCCTGAGTTCTCACATTCTCTCCAGAGACAAGGCTGCTGCTCACCCTGAAGTGGAGAGCAGTGCCGGATCCCCACACTTTGCTTTTATAGGAACATCTAAAGGAGTTCTGAGGACATTCTCAGCTCAGGGACTGGGGGGACCAAAATGAGTGGCCTATATGGACTGGTCATTAGGGTCGGTGAAACCTGTCATCCCCACCACTTGGGAGCCTGACTCTCAGGGATGACCTGCAATTCTTCTTCACAACCATGTTAGATGAAAATGGGGACTCAAAACCCTGAGGAGGGCATGGAGGGGCCCTGGCCATGGGTTGGGTGAGAGTGAGATAGGAGTCTGTCCATAGAGTCACTGTCCTGGGCACGTGAGAGGCCAGAGTGGAATGGCGAGCGTCTCTGGGCCCCAGAGAAGCCTGATAGCTCCCATCCTGGCTGAGCCTTGGTGAACCTGAAACCGGACATCAGATCCCTCTTCTCACTGGGGTTCGAAATCTCACCCTCCCCCCAAACCTGCCACCAGAGGATGGAAAAATCTGACCCCATCTCAGACTGTCGTTCAAACACAGCTAAGGCAGCAGGACATGCTGAGAGAGAGAGAGAGAGGGAGAGAGAATGGATTCAGATTCAGAGCACCCTGGATGGCAGGAAAGCTGGGCTCCGTCTCAACTCTAGGGTCTAGACTTTATATTTCAAATCTAGCTAGGTGCATGAATGGTGCACCTACTGCATGCTGGGCACTGTTCACCTGCATGTGTGTAAAGTGCATGTATGTACATGCGTGAATTATATCAAATATATGTGTATGGATTATATCAAACGTACACAAAGTGCATTAAAAATAAATGTGTAGCTTGACAAACTGTGACCCCCACTCAACTCAATATCGCCAATGCCCCAAAAGTCCCCCATATGCTAAGAAAAGTTTTTTTTCATTTAATATTCACAGTAGTCTTTACAATGAAGAAGTTGTTTTATCCCACTTGTCTGCAAGGACACTAGAACTCAGAGGGGCTCAGAAACAGCCTAACGTTTCACAGTTGGGTCAACCCACAGTTAGGTCGTTGGTCAACCCCAGCTGTGTTTGACTCCACGGTTCCTCCGAAATGTAAGCATAACACAAGAAGAGATGAAAGGCACTAAAAGGTATGCTTGAACCTCATGGACCCTGTGGTCAAGAGTCCTGTGTTGGGCAGGTGTTTGGACTTGATGAGGTTGAGTTTTTTTCAGCCTTAAGTTCAGTGACTCTAATTTTACAATATCCTTCAAGTGAAAATGCAGAGAGCTCATGGTCCTCTCCCCTGGGTCTGCCCCAGCCGGGTCCTGCCTTCCCCTACTCTGCATTATGGATGGAGTGAATCATCTGGTAAATAATTCATGAGTCATGGAGGCAGTGTGGGTAACAGGAGAGCAGGGATGGAGACATCAGGGCGGGGGGGTTGAAGTTGGCAACCTGAGCCAGACCCCCATCCTCACAGGGCTGGGTTGTGCCCTGGGGAGAGGGGCTCAAGAGTCAAGCGGGAGCCTCAGGTGGACAACCACCAGGGAGATGGAGCCATGGTGGGTCAGAGGGCCCAGCACAGACCATTCAGCTTCTCACTGCTGATATGCCTCTGCCTTCTGCATCTAGGGACCTCAGGTGAGTGATACTCAGATCTCCCCTGGGGGGTCCATTCTCTGCTCCCATCCCATTATTTTCCCCCTTTCTTTCTTGGGGATCCTTCTTTTGCACTTGCATAGTCATTCAACAAGCTCGATTCACATCACTCATCTGCTGGACATTTCACTAGCGAACACTGAGCAATGACTATGTGCCAGGTAGGTAACAAACTCTGCTTCACCTTAAGAATCTGGAGTTATCCTGAGGACCGCTGTCAGGCTGTAAGCTTAGGAATGACATGGTCAGATCTGGCTTTCAGCAAGTTCTCTGGTGCTGTGGAAGCTGAGGGCAGTTGGGAGATGGTTGTAATAGTACAGGTAAGCACTACTGGCAGCTTGGATCAAAGCAACGTCCATAGATGTTGAAAGAATTGGTTTTTGTGTTGTGTTTATATTCTTGAGCAATGGAACATCAGAATGTTGCCTCTGATCTCTTTCCCCCAACTCCATGCCTGTCTTCTACTCCTCTCTCTGGAGAAGCTGATAGCAGCGGTTAGGGTCTGAGACTGGGAGTGAGGGCACAATCACAGCTCCACCTCCTGCTGTGTGGTTTTGGGCAAAGTGATTTAGTTTCTCAGAGTGTCATGAGATGTTCTCTGACTTCAGCCAATCCTTCCTTCAGTGCATTCAAGCAGAAAACCCCAGAGGCTCCCTCAGAAACTGTCTCTGGCCCACCAACTCCAGAAGTGCTTGTGTCGTCTTACTGATCACTGCCCAGGTCGCCTGGCACTACAGAACAATAAACTCAGGCTCTGGGCAAGGGGACAGTACAGGAGAGCCCAGAACAGCCCAGATGACTCACACTGCACTTTCTCATTTCAGGCCAGCCCCTCCCAACCCCAAAGGCCCCTGCGGAGGAGGTCATATCTGTCCAGGGAGTGCGGGGCGGCTCTGTGGAACTGGCTTGTGGCTCCGGGCCTGCCCCGCTGCTGGTCCTCTGGAGCTTCACCCCACTGGGCTCCCTGGTTCCCCGGCCTGTGGCCATCACCAATGGAGATATATCCAAGGTGGAAGCTGGGACCTCGGCTCTGGGGGTCGTGAGTCTGAGGAACAGCAGCTTGGTGCTGGGGGAGCTTCAAGAGGGTGCCCGCGGCCACTTCCTGTGCCAGGCTCTGCATGCGACCAGCGGCCAGCTTCACACTGCCTACTCCTACCTCACGCTGGCCGTGCTGGGTGAGAGGCCTAGCCAGGGATGCAACCAGGCTGCAGCTGACCTGCATGCTGCTTTGCATTTCTTTATGTGTGCTTCCCATTTGCTTTGCATGTGCTGGTCCAAGGTTCTAAAGGGTACCTCCTCCAGGGAGTGAGGAAACCTGGGGTGGTGAGGAAGGGATGTCCATGAAAGACCCCAGCCAACAGGGGTGGGGCCTCTGGGCACAGCTGGTTATGGCCTGGCTCTGCAATAACAAACCCTGGGCCTCTCCCTCCTCTGATCAGTGCCAGTGTCCAAGCCTCAGGTGCGACTGAGTAACCCGTCCCCCATGGAAGGAGCCTCCGTGATGGTCACATGTACAGTGCGAGAAGGCACAGAGCCTGTGACCTTTGCCTGGCAGTATCGGGCACCCCAAGACCCTGGGGAGGTCCTGGTGGGGATTACTGAGCCACTGTTCCAACTGGACCCAGTCAACCGGACGCACCTTGGCTGGTACTTGTGCAGCGCCCGCAACACCGTCAACAGTCTCAGCAGTGATGGGGCCTTCCTGGATGTCATCTGTGAGTCTGAATGGGGGGTGGGACGGGTCAGGGCTGGCACCACCTCCCCACCCACACTTGGCCTCCTGCCTCACCTCAGAACTACCAAAATCCGTTCACTGCAGAAGTGCCCCAGTCCTCTAAGAGACTCCGGTAGGCAATGGGTACTGTACCCAGTGGTGCCAAATACAGCTCCTGAACCAGGGTTTTTAACCTTTTTAAGGTTATGAGTCCCCCTCTCCAGGAAAATGTACATGCATTCATGCTCGCAATTTGACCCATGATTTCGTGGGTGACCCAAAAAGTCTGCTTTTGGGTTGAGCCTGAAGGGCTCTAAGGGACCTGAACACTGAGAAAAAAGGAGGAGGGCCAGTAGGAAGAGAGAATTACAAAACCCAAAGTTAAAAATAGAAACCCCGGCCGGGTGCGGTGGTTCAAGTCTGTAATCCCAGCACTTTGGAAGTTTAAGGTGAGAGGATTGCCTGAGCTCAGGGGTTCGAGACCAAGGAAGTCAACTTGGTGAGCCCTCGTCTCTATAATAAAGCAAAAAATAAGTTGGGTGTGGTAGCACACGCCTGTAGTTCCAACTACTCGGAAGGCTGAAGCGGAAGAATCACCTGAGCTCAGCAGGTCAAGGTTGCGGTGGCCGGGAGCGTGCCACTGCACTCTCCAGCCTGAGCAACAGAGTGAGACACCAATTAAAAAAAAAAAATAGAAGCCCCATGGGGGAAAATGAAGACTAGTATGGTCTAGAGCTCGCTGTACAATATGGCAGCCACATATGTATGTCTTTGGTCACGTGATATGTGGCTAATCCAAATTGAGCTGTGCCATAGGCCCAGAATACACACTTGACCTGGAAGACTTTGTCTGAAAGAAAGAATGTAAAGTATCTCATCAATAACTTTTATATTGCTCACATATTGAAATAATACTCTGGATATATTTGGTTAAATAAAATAGGTTATCAAAGTTCAAACCTATTGGTGGCTTTGTTTTTTTTTTTTTTTGATTTGGTCATTTTTACTTTTTAAGATTTGGCTCCTAGAAAACTTAAAACCACACCTGTGACTGGCATCCATCTGTTGAACAGTGCTGGTCTAGCGATTTTAAGGAGCAAGGATGAATGACAGTCTATCTGTCTTCACGGTGGTGGTTTGTGGGAATTATAAACTGAGGACTGTGGAGGGGACAGATGAGCAGGCCTTCTTGGGAAAGAGGTAGGAGCAGATTGGAAGCGGGCAGAGAATTCAGAACCCTCTGGGAGTCAGGGAGAGCTTGAGGATGGTGATGCTGAGGGTGGAAGGCAGGAGAGAGGGGAAGACAGGCCCCAAGCAGTGATAGGGGCCCCAGCTGCTGGAATCATGCTCATAGCATCACCTCCACTATGTTTTCTTCCTTCTGCAATCTAGAGTGGCCAACAGTCCAGCCCCAAGAAACCCCTCAGTCCCAGGCACACTGGGAGGTTTGGTCACCCTACCTCTTCTACCCAGAAAGCTTTTGTGTGTCTCCCACCTCAGCCCAAACCACCTCTGGCAAAACCCCCACAGCCCAGGGTGCTCACCTCCATGTGCCCTGAGCACTCTGCATTGTACTGTGCCCTCCTGAACTCTGAGCTCCTGGAGGGCCTAGAATACAGGTGGACACAGGGCCAGGGCATACTACATGCTCGTGGGATGGATGGATACATTCAGAGATGATTATGTGAATGAGTGAGAGAATGAAGATCAAGGAGGTATAACAGGCCTTCCTTGTCCTCCAGATGGTCCAGACAAGCCTGTGATCACTGTGGAGCCACTGGGACTCACTGAGGAGGGCTTTTGGGCCGGTGAAAGAGAAGAGGTGACCCTAAGCTGCCTGGCTGCTTCCAACCCTCCTAGTCACTATGTGTGGCTCCATGGCCACCTGCAAGTCCACACTGGGCCCACCTACGTCATCACCAGCGCTGGCCGGGCCCACACGGGCCTGTACACCTGTCTGGCCCATAACAGCTACCTGGACACCCGCACCCAGACGACTGTCCATCTCACCATCTACTGTGAGCATATGGGTGGGGAGAACACCCAGACCCTGCCCTTGGGGGATCCCACGACTGGAGCCTCCACAGGCCTGCGCTCTGGCAGACTCTGGCTGCCTGGTGGAAAGTGGTGCAGAGGTGGATGGAGGTGCTGGAGGGGGCAGTCTGGAGAACCCAGTGGAGTGGCAGGGCAGGGAAAGAGGCAAAGAATACCATGCAGAGAGATGAGGAGAGGGGGAAGCCCATGACCACAAGCCTCACTCTCAAAGTGCTTATTCCCATGGCCCTGTGGACTGAACTGAGGCACAGAGAAGGGTAGTGACAGTGAGGCGAGGTGTCCTGACTCCTAGGTCCTGGGGGCAAAAAAGAGAGTGGAGGACAGGGCCTTCCACAGGAGACTCTGGGATGTCCCGGAGACTCTAAACTCCTGCCTACTCCTTAGTTCCTTGACCTGAGAGCTCAGTCTTTTTCTCACCAGCTCCTCGGAGGGACTCAATCCTTCCCCCTCACCCGCTTCTCCCTACTTCCTTACCGTCTAACAGCCCAGGCCTCCAGTCCCCCACCTGGACACGGAGGCTGCAGAGCACTAGCAGCGGAGTCTGCTCCAGCCCCCTTCTCACCTACTTCCTCACCCAGATCCCCCTGAGGGGCAGCCCTCCTGTGCTGTGCTCCCCACCCCTGGGGCTGTGACTTTGCTCTGCACCTGGCCTGGGGGGCTTCCAACTGCCCGGCTGCAGTGGGAAGGGCCCCAGGGAACTGGCCCCACTGCCCCCAGCAACATCACCTGGAATCACACTGCCACCCAGCTCCCCAGCGGCAGCGTCTTCACCTGCACTGGCCAGCACCCAGCCCTGCCGCCGCCTGCCCTCTGCAGGGTCACACTCTGTGAGTGGACACAAGAAACACCAGGGCTCTGACAGTCCAGGCAGCATGGGGAGGAATTGGGGAGAGTGAGGGGGGCCTGGTACCTGTGTGGCACTCCAGACTGCAGACTCCAAGACGTGCCATGTAACAAGGAGGTGGGCAGCACTCAGCTATCAGCTTCTTCCACCAGCTGCCCTGTCCACACTGTGCTCTGTCCTCCTCACTTCGGGCTGGGAGCCCTGGGACACCTCTCCACTATCTCCCTGCCTCCACGGTCAGCAGGCTGTCATCGACCTTATACTCTACTTCTACTGCCGTCACATTGGTCTTGAAATATGCCTTCAGGCCAGGCGTGGTGGCTCACGCCTAAATCCCAGCACTTTGAGAGGCCAAGGCTAACTTTGTCTGAGCCCACGGGTTCAGCCTGGGCAACTTGGTGAGATCTTATCTCTACAATAAATCAAAAAATTAGCCAGGCATGGTGGTGCATTCCTGTAGTTCCAGCTACTTGGAAGGCTGAGGCAGAAGGATTGCCTGAGCCCAGTAGGTTGAGGCTGCAGTGGCCATGAGCATGCCATGGCCATGAGCACTGCACTCCAGCCCGGGCGACAGAGTGAGATTCCAACTCAAAGAAAGAAATACGCCTTCAGCTTTCTCTTGGCCAAGTATACTGCTCTGCCTCCTCTCTGCCTGGGAAAATCCTACTCATTGGCCAAGATAAGAGTTAAAACGTCATCCTGCCTGCAAAGTTCTCCTCCCTGAAGCCCCAGAGAGTTTGTCCGTCTTTCTACCCATAGTCCACACATCAAATTATATCCTAATTTTTTGCTTTGTGTCTGTTCCCATCATTTCCCCCAGCGCATGGTCAGCCCTCAATAAATGATGTTTGAGCGAATAAGTGAGTGACTGAGTAATGGAGGAATGAGTGAGTGGAAGAATAAATGAAGGAGGCAGCCATAAGGCAGAACTGCCAAGCCCGTCCTCCTCCCACAAGGCCATGCTGTGCTATCATTCCTTCCAGGGGAACCTCTCAGGAGCCCCACCTGCTGGACGGAGGCCACAATGGGAGACCAGTACATCATGCTGAGCTGTGAGTGGCCTGGGGGCGAGCCACCTGCCATGCTACACTGGTTTGATGGACAGCAGCAGCCCCTGGGCAGCAGCAGCCCCTCGCTGGCCATCCATCTCCTACAGGCCCAGGAAGATCTGGCTGGCAGAGAGTTCATCTGCCAGGGCACTCATCCGCTCAGGACCCCTGATCTTCACTGCCAGCTCCAGCTGGGTGAGTAGGGGCTACTGACTTTGTTCTGGGGCTGTAACAGGAGGAGCAGCCCACTGCAATCAGGATGAGGGGCTCTGAGGGGCTCTGGGTGGCCTGCCCCCCATCCCCTCTCCCCTCTCCTCTCCATCCCTTCCACTGCTGGCCAGCACTTTACCCCCAAGCCTTCTCAGTAGCTGGAGAAAGGGGATGTGTTCCAGCCTCTCTCTGTCCTCACAGTAGCCCCACAACTGGCCATGGTGGTGTCCCGGGTGTCCGTGTTGGAAGGGGAAGAGACCTGGCTGGAGTGTGCCCTCCAAGGGGGCACACCACCTGCCCAACTCTTCTGGCTTGGACCCCAGCAACAGCAGGGGTGGCTGTGCTGGGATGGAAAGTGTCAGGGGAGAGACTGACCCATCACAGATCCCAGGGACTCAAGTTTTCTTTGATCCATAAATTGCAGGGGGTAAGCTAGATCAGAGTTGCTCAATAAAAATATAATGTGAACTTTCCAGCAGCCACATTAAAAAAATAAAAGGAAAAAGTGAAGCATTTAACTTAATATATCCAATGTTATCATTTTAATGTGTAAGAATTAAAAATTACTAGTGAGATATTTTATACTTCTTTAATTCTGCCTTCAAAATCTGATGAGCATATTTACAATTACCATATATCTCAGTGTGGACTGGCACATTTTAAGTACTCAATAGTCACATGTGCTGATGGATGTGGTATTGGACAGTACGGGTCTCGATGGTGTGGAAATGTCAATCACATCCCTCATTTGCATATATTTGCATAAAGAAGGTTCCTGATTACATTCTTGACTTGCATTAATGTTTCAGAAGTCAGAGGTTTCTCTCTACCTCTCTTACTCCATTTGCTTTTGGTCTGGTTTTTCTCTCTGTCTTCATCTGGCCCAATCAGTCTGTTTATTGCTGACTCCAGAAAAAAAAAAAGAATTAAATATCACAGTAAAAAATGTGAGAAAAGCAAAGAAAGGAGCCATCCCACACAACAGTTCTCACCAAATGATTTACCTCTAGGTCTCCAAAGGCTTGGAGACTAGCATGTTTCCAGGGGCTCAAGGAGGTACTTAACTCAAAATATTTCCTTCCCTATTTACTCAACCTCAGGACCGGAAATTCCATCATAGGAGATTCATTGACACCTGAGAGTCTGGGTCTTTAATAAGAGTCAGTCCATAAAAACTGAGCACCTGCAACGGGCCCAACACTATGCCTGGAGCCAGCAGGAAGTGGTGGGCCTAGAAGAAAGGCGTCCAGGTGCTGGGAGGGGAGCAGTTCATGCAGAGATGAGTAAGACAGGGCCCCTGCCTGCAGAAGCTGACGCTGGGGTGGGGCAGGGATAGAGCTTGGAAAAACTGCTGTTATCAGCAAACCCTGAAGTAGATTCTGACAGGAGCTTGACATAGAATGGGAGCGCGAAGAGAAAGGAGATTAGCCCCAGACCAGCTTCACTGTCAACTCTACAGTCTGCCCCCCATCCCCTCTCCCCTCTCCTCTCCATCCCTTCCACTGCTGGCCAGCACTTTACCCCCAAGCCTTCCCGGTAGCTGGAGAAATGGGACTTGTTCCAGTCTCTCTCTGTTCCTGCAGAAGCCCCACAGCTGGCCGTGGGGGTGTCCCAGGTGTCAGTGTTGGAAGGGGAAGAGGCCTGGCTGGAGTGTGCTCTCCAAGGGGGCACACCACCTGCCCAACTCTTCTGGCTGGGACCCCAGCAACAGCAGGTGGAACCAGGCACTTCGGGATTCATGCTGCACCCTGGAGATGCCCAGCTACGCCTTGGCATCCAAGATGCTGACCCAACATACCACAGGGGCACCTATCAATGCGTGGCCCGCAACGCCGTGGGCAAAAGCAGTCAGAGCGTGCTACTGGAGGTCCTGAGTGAGTTAGGGGCAGAGTGTGTGAATGTGTGTGTGTGTGTGTGTGTGTGTGTGTGTGTGTGTGTGTGTGTTTGTGTGTGGTGTGAGATGGCAGAGTGATGGAAGACCAACAACTGCAGAGTGCTTTAGGTAGAAAGGCACAGGAATTCCAGGCTCCAAAATTTGGACACTTGAATTCCCTTGGGGGTACGCCCTCAAAAGCATGAACCTAGATGGGCTATGTGAGCATGAATCCAGTACCCTCTCAAATTCAGAAAAATAGAAACCCAGACAGTTAGAAACTGACCGAGACTAGACAGAAATGCACATGTGGTATACATGTGCCTCTATGTGTCCCCACCATCACCCCCAGGATATCCAGCTCCTCCCAATGTCACCATCAGACGCCTGACCTACCAGAGGCATCGGAGGGAGGTACAACTGCAGTGGGCTGTTGCAGGCCCTGGGAACCTGACGGGCTTCCTGGTTCAGCGGAGGCCCAGCATCCCAGGCCCAGGAGTGGGGGCTTGGGAGACAGCAGCTGATGACATCGAACCAGAGAGCCGGGACCAACGGCTGGGAGGCTTGGATCCAGGGGTCCTTTATGCCTTCCGCATCCTGGCTCTGAATCACCACACAGCTGGATATCCCTCTGAGGTGAAGATACCAGGTGCTGGGGCTAGGGCCATGGAGGGACTCACCTTTTCTCCAAAGAACTGACCCCTGGTTCATCTTCCTCTTCACAGGACATCCTCCC
>NW_007253955.1:159078-172773 GCF_000164805.1 Carlito syrichta
CCCTCTGTCCTCTTCTCCGCCCTCTCCTCAAGGTCCTCAGGTAATCTCTACTGCTCCTTCCCATCCCTCCCTGGGGGAGTCAGGAGACTCCAGGGCTAGGGGTGGGATCCCTAATCCAACATGAATTGGAATAGAGAGAGGAGGAGGAAGACGATGCTGGTAATTAAATAATAGGAACCCCACTCTGTGCCTCAGTCTCACCTCCAGGGTACAGGTGGGCTCTCAGCTTCCTGTTGCTCCCCCTCTATCCTGGGAATTCCTTATTTTATAACACACTTCCCCTCAGCCCCAAGCTGACAAGGTAACTATTCTGCCTTCTGTACCACAACTAGGGGATTTGGCTGGCGAGTTAAATGTTTGTCAAGAGCACTAGGCAGTCAGAGCATCTCTCCTCGGGAGAGACCTTATCTTCAGGTTCACTGGGTCAAGCCTCATTGGCTGGAGGAGGAAGTGGATGAGCAAGGCACTGCCTACTCCAAACCATCTAGCTATCTGACAAACCACCATGGCCCCAGGTCAGTAGTTGTTCTAAACCGCACAACCCGTGCTCTTCTCTCCTAGCGGACCCTCCCTTCAGCGCCTATCCAGCAGTGTTGGGTGCAGCAGGCACAGGAATGGTGGTGGCAACGGTGGCTTCTCTGCTGGTGTTCCAATATGCTGCCCGGCATCCGGAGACTTTCCCTCGTGAGTGGGAATCTGAAGGGAGGGGCTGCCTGACCCCAGAGGATCCAAAGGAGAAATGTAGCACTCCCCTGGATAAAGAATCTAGGCTCTTCCTCAATTGTGACCCTTTCCCCAGTACTAGATGATGTCCTTCAGGGCTCCAACCCCCAACCTCAGGCATCTGGGGAACCCCCTTCCGGGTTCCTGAGGCCCTGGTACGAAGACCATCAAGAAAGGGAGGGTCATTCTCCTGAGATCTCTGCCAGATTGAAGTAATGCTCCCTTTCTTTTCCTTCCTACAGGCCTTGGTCAGTTTCTTGTTCCCATGTGAGTGTAAAAACCCAGTCATTCTGGGGCTCGGGGGTCTGCTCCAATTGGAAAGGAAGGTTAGGGAAGTGAGTTGACACTAACTCCACTCTCCACTTCACCTCAGGGAGCAAAGGCGCCAACAGAGGAGTTTAAGGGAAGGCACTGGGGCACAGGCAGGTAAGCACAATTTTATCCCCCAAAGATTACTCATGTCTAAGAACAGTGCTGAGTGCTGAGCATGATCCTCAGTCTCTCTTGTCCTCTGAGGGTAATCTGGGACAAGGTGCGCCTTCCTCTGCCCATGTATGCTCTTTGTAGGCCTTGAAACGCCATCCACCACACCAGGTTTGGCTCCTGCACAAGAATCCACTGATTCTCCAGTAAATGTCACCATCACAGTGACTGCAACACCATGAGGCGCAAAGAGGACGGTGCAAATAGGCTTAGAACAGCAGGTAGGATTTGGAAAGAGACCCAGTCAGACTGGTCTTAAAACTAAGGTAGCTAAGACACCAACTACACCTTTCCCACTTAATGCCCAGTCTTTACAGCTGGTGCAAGGCCCAGGTGCAGTGCCCCTAAGTCACTTTGTTACAAAAGAAGCCCTGGCCCAGCTTGTGGTAGAGGTGGCAGGACGAGCAAGATACAACTAGAAAGAAGGCTTGCCAGTGTCTGAGGACGAGAGCCACAGTGCTGGGAACTGTCTATGGTGTGACAGAAGTATAAGCAAGGTAGCTGCACCCAGAAAAAAAGTCTGTGAATTGAGCAATTCCTAAATAAATCACACCCGATGTTTGCACTAATATGGGGCTATTTCCATCACAACTCTTGCAGGGAGGGGCCCAGGTTATGCTAGTGGGAAGAAGCAAGGTGTGTAGGTGTTATGTTCCCTTAACTGTAGCTTAGAAATATCACTGACTCTGCAGTGGTCAGACTCCAGGATTCCCAGCCAACAAGATGCAGAGCAGAGACATGACAGATGAAGCTTTCCACCTCCCACCCCCTTCCCTGGGCTGCAGGAGCTGGCTGGCAGAGCATCTGGTTGTTCCAGAGTCCCACTGTCAGCTGGCAGTGTGGCTCACTGGCTTCAAGTGTGTGTGTGTACGTGTGTGTGTCTGTGTGTGTGTAAGTAATCTGGGTGAAACACAAATGAATGCCTGTTTCACTGACTAGACGACTCAGGACTCGCAGCTGCCTCCACAGGGGATGAAGCTGAGGAGAAAGAGCAAGAAAGCCAAGAGGTGACCTGCCAGCAATAAGGAAAGTGGCGCCTGAAAGGAGACATAAAGCTGGGAGAAACTTACGTAGTTTCTTCAGTTCTCACAGAGTTAAGACTTTATTAGAAAAAGGGTTTCTAATAAAGCTCTTTTGGGACAGGGGCTGGGGTTTAAGAAAGGCTTATTTAAATATGGGAAATAAAATTAAAAGAGCCACACCCAATGTAAAAAGACGTTGTTGGCTCTCTGGTCAGAGAAGCCCAGAAACTTCTATTTTTTTTTTTTTTTAATAGGGCAGTAAACCAAAGTCTCTTCTTGAGGACGCTAAATTTCTTCCCTGGAGTTCATATCGATGTGGCCCTAGGTTAATGGTAAAAATAGACAATATGTGAGGAGGGACCATCTCTTCTCATCTTCCCTCCCATCCTTCTCACTTCTTTCCACAGAAATGCTTAATTACCTTATCCCACGGGGTCTGCCTGTCTCCACACAGCCCCTAGCCCAGGTCTTTTCTCAGCCTTCTCAGCAAACACTTCTCCAAGATCCTGCTCCTTCAGGGCCTTGGTCTCTGCAGTCAGAACAGAAGGGATTCACTCATTGGGCACTTGAGTGTGCACAGGGGATTTTCAAAAGGGGACAGGAGTGGAGATCCCAAGAGTCTTAGAGTAAGACATTCACCAACCCCAGTCAGAAACTATATGCAGCTTTGTGCAAACAGGGAGTATCTGAGTATCCCCATCTTCACAGGCTATTTCACATGAAAGCAGCATTCTCTTTTAATATAAAATCATATCAACCAATAAAACCTGTAATGCTACATCATTTAAAGTATGTACATTTTCAAACATATTACAACTTTAAGAAAAATAAAACATACTTTTCAATATGATACAAAGCATGCATTTCCAAGTCATTGCTTCAAAAGAGGGCAACGCAGGTAAAATTCAATAACAAATGTAACTTCTTGGCAGGATCATAGCTGGAATGAGAGCTATGACACAATTGGCCCAGTATGGATGCATCGGTCTTCATAGACTCACTTGACAAAAATGAAATCCAGAAAGAAACATTTTTGAAAAGACCATATTAAAGGTTTAGAACCTTGCAATTTAATTTTCACCCTGGACAGCACCTATCACCAGACTATCAGTGCTTAACTGAAAGAAGAAAACAGAAGGGAGAGAGGGAAACAAGATGGGAATGGTGGCAAATTAATGCTAAAACAAAAAATCACACAGAGTTCTAAGACAAGAAGGAACTTGAAGAGGCCTGACCAATTTCATGATCCAATTTTTGGTAGGGGTGGGTGTCAAGGGTGTAATAGGAGAAAGATGTGGGCTCTTGGAAAGCTGCTTACTAAGCAGAGCACTGTCGTTCAGGACAGAGGGCAACTTCTCTGGCTGTAGAGTTAGAGCCTCAGAGGAATTCTGCAGCAGGGGCAGACAATAGCATCCTTCGTGGGACTGGTTCAATCAAGAGTGAACTACAATGCTTTCAGAAAGCAGTATGGAAAAATGGGGGGAGCGCAAATTATGGCTCCAGATAAATGGGGTTAAAATTTAGGCCCCGCAGCTCATGGTATACCTTGGGGTTTTTAACACCAACTTTGTAGATTTGCTGTGAGGGTTAAAGGAGTTAACAGTAACAAGCATGGAGCACAGTGCCTGGTACACAGTAGTTATTCAACAAATGTTAGTGCTATCTCCCACACTGTGCTATGTCCTCTTATTCCCGGTGAAACGACATTAGGTAGGACTGTTAGGGTGACTGTGCAGGGCATAAAAGTTCAGAGCAACTCACACTTAAGGAGAACTCATAACTCCTAAAAATAAAGGCAATTATATATATATATATTTATATATCTCAATATATAAAGGCATTTTTTATAAATAAAATACAATTAAAGGATAACACTTAAAACAGCGTTACTAATAATATAAATAAAGCAGTCCACAATGAGACTGTCCTAAAGGTAAAGCCATTTTCTCTTCCTCTTGGACAGATCCCTATTCAAACTTAATCTTTAAAAGCAGTTTATGACCTAAGGCTCACGCTAATACACCTGTTTCCTGAATCAAAATGACTGTCTATGGACATTTACTCCCCAGTTTTCCAAAACTCCCTTTATGACAGCATTGCTGTAACTTGATTGGCAAACACAGGGTACATTTTCATATTCTGTGTACTAGGACTTTGTCCTTTGTTAGTCACAGAAATCAGGGATGCAGCTATCCCCCTCCAAAGCTAATTGCCGCTAAGCAACATGAAGAATAAATCCAGTATACTATAGGCAAGGATATCTGTAACATAGAACCTGCTTCTAGAGCATCCCTAATATCTGACTATGAAATTATATTCACTACATTCTACTGGAAGTAACTCTTGCATAGTGACCCAGCTTAAATAAGCACATTTTCACTAGCAGTTCTATTATATAAAATATATAGATGCATGAAAGGGAATACTGATGCATTTATATAGAAAGCTGATTAACATAGCATTCTATTCTATTCCACTGCAATTTCCGGGAACCTATACAATTTCTTCACTTCCGCTGGAATTGCTTGATTCTACAAAAAGAGAATCCTTTTCTGTTTCTTTCCCCAAAGAGATGTATAATGCAAAAATGAGCAGTGGTCCATTAAAGCTTGACTCAAGCTATGAAACACATTTGGCTTTTTGTTTTTTTTTTTTAATGTAGAGAAAAAGAACCTTTCAAAGGCAACTGCAAATGACCTTTGTTACTCAAGGCAGCAATGACGCACGAGCTCTGCTGAACCAAGATTTAGATTCCTGTTTACAATGATGACATTCTGAAAGACTTTCAGAAAATTAAAAGAAAAAAAACAAAAAACTTTTCCTCCAAATTAAGTCTTTTCTGACACTCACACCTGCCGGGCTGTTGCCCATGTTGGAAGTAAGAGAATGACTGTTTTCCCGTGGTGTGGCAACATGAGCACATACTTTCCTATACTAATGGAACACACCGAAAAGCAGCCCTTCTCTTTCTTCTTAAAATGTGTACTTTTCTCTTCAAGCTACCACTTAAAATTTTATTTTGCTCCTACCCTTAGAAACACTCAAAAGGAGCCCCATGGTGGTTATTTATAAACTAATGTAATTTTAAAGCAGTGGGACATGAAGGCATTATTCTTCTCCCTGGCCTTGGTTCCCTTTCTGCACACTGCAATAATGCAGCTAGACCTTACACTCTACCATGTCCATGACACTGCCTATGACTAGGGCCTAGAAGACCAGACATTATTTGTGCCGTGTGTAAACAGACAAGGTCAACAGGTCGCATCATCACTTCTGTGGAAGGCACTCTTACAAAACTCATCAGCCAGATATGCTATTACAAACGTTAGGTCACAATTGTAGTTAATTTCAAAATGTTCTCAGAAAGTCTGAAAACTTTCTGACACATTAAAAGACAATTTTCCTTCTGAAAACGTGACAAACTTCAAATGACCCCTGCAATTCCCTCCTAGATGAATCAGCCAATGGCTGGGATCCTTTGCATGAGGAGCTCTTATTGTCACTGGGGTTCTTAGAAAACATAGAATGATCCCTCTGCTTACCAGATGATTGAAAACTATGTAAAACAAGGTTGTTTCCTACTGAGGTGAAGGAATAGGAAAGAAAAATTTTAACACATAAATATAAAAGGGCACACATTGTAAGATACATTCATATGACATTATTACTACAAAAAAAAATAAATAATGATTTTCTCTGATTTGAATTAAGGTCCTTCATACAGTTCACTCCCAGGCCTGTTCTGTGCAGTTACTGGCTTGAAGTAGGAACATGACTAGTCGTTTGCACATTCTCAGGTTTCCTGGGGTTGCTGAAGGACCCCTGATGAGCCGTCTAAAGGAATGCTGGGAGAAGACCACATTGTCTTTTCAGCACAGTCCTCTGAGACAGGTGGCAAAATAAGAGGATTCCAACTTAAAATTTTGTTCTCGGTTTCTGAATGGACACAGCTGTCTCCTGAAAAACAGAAAGGTTTCTGAGCATTACAGGATGCTAAAGGCTGATTTTTATAAAGCAATCTAAAAACTTTACTTTGAGCAACAGAGAAAAAGTAATGAGCAAAAATAGAGCCTGGTGATGTTTGCTGTGAATCTGAGGGAGGCAGTAGGTTCAAGAGGTTTAAAATAAAGTTGAGCTCTCATGAAAGTTATACAATTAATCTGAGGATTAAAACAAGCCCCCTTAAAAACCTGTTTGCAAAACACATTTTTCCAGCAAGCCTTCTGTCCAGGTACAAACAGAATTGAGGCCCCATGGGATACGTTTTCCTAAATGAAATGGGATTAACAGCCTGAGATGAAGGACATGAGGAATCACAGAATTTTAAAGAGTGTTAGTGGGAGCTAAACTAAAGATCTGCAAAGGCATAGAGAATGATATAATGGACACCGGAGACGCAGAAGGGAGCGGGTGGGGGTGGAGGGACGAAAACCACCTATTGAGTACAGGTGGGAGTAGTGGATGCACATAAAGCCCAGACTTCTTTGCCACCACACATGCAATCATGCAACCAAAAACTATTTGCACCACCTAAAGCTATTGAAATAAATTTTAAAAAGTTTAAAAAAAAATCTTTTAACTAGTTTCATCTTTTCTTGAAGAATCATCCAACACCTACTCCTACTCTGCCCCGCCCCACCCAGTCTCTTAAGAAATATGTAAACTAATCATAGAGAAAAAATTCTGAAATTATCAACTTCCCTTATATGCTTCTTAGCTAACTGAAGACTAAGAAACTTAGGGGCCAGGCATGGTGGCGCATGCCTGTAAACCCAGCACTTTGGGAGGTAGAGGCAAGAGGACTGCCTCAGCCCATGGGTTTGAGACCAGCCTGGGCAATATGGCAAGACTTTGTCTCTACAATAAATCAAAAAATTAGCCAGACATGGTGGTGCACGCCTGTAGTTCCAGCTACTTGGAAGGCTGAGGCAGAAGGATCGCTTGAGTCTAGCAGGTCGAAGCTACAGTGGCCGTGAGCGTTCCAGGCTGGGCAACAGAGTGAGACTCCTATTCAAAAAAGAAAAAATAAACTTAGGATTTCACATGCCTCCCCTGTACCTCTGTTGAACTCTGCTGTATCTTCTGTGCAATCAGAGTTGATGTCATTTATATTGTCCTGGCAGCAAGTGTGCTGAGTAGGTACTGGTGCCACATTGTCCTTGATGCTCTCTTCAGACAACTGGCCACAATCTGGGACTGTGGAAGCCAGACATACAGGTATCTTCATGTGACTAAGGGGCTTCATTTCCAAACCATCCTTAGGATAAGGTGCTACCATAGGGACCACAGGAAGAGAGTTGCTGCTGAAAGTGTTGTTGGTTTTGGTGAAACACCTGCAGAGTGTAAATCAAGAGAAACAGAATTGTTTCTAGAGGAATCAATCATTAAAAGAGGCTTATTTTGAAATATAATTTGGTATTTTATATTTACAGTTCTTAAGACTGATGTTTAAAATAAACTAAATAATTTGAAGTATCAAGAACTAGAAAATTACAGTGAAATTGCAATACAACAGAAAGTATCAAAAGGCAAACCACTTAAGAATGGAACCTTATATGATGACCTATCCTACATGCTTCCTTCACCTTAGTCCACTGCCAGAAGTCATCTCCCATTTCACTTTATTATAAACTGGCTTCCAAATACAGCACGCAGAAGGAAAAGGCTATTAGTCACTGGAAAAAATGAGGGAATAAAAGAGGAAGAGGAGGACAGAAAACTGAAACATTTTGGTCATATGAGAGAAATGACCTTATAAAAGTTAACAAAAAACACAATGCTTGAAAATCAGGCAATATGCACGCCCCCATTCTTGAAGGAAACACTACAAGAATTAGATATTCCAAATTCAATAATTTTTTATTGTTCAGTGTTTTTCATCACAGAATTGCTAGAATGTATTGGCACTGAGCATTTCATTTCAACTTTGCTCCACTTTTATTTTCTGTCTTCACTTAAGATGTATAGGTTTGTTTTCGTTTTTGTATCGGGGTCTCACCATGTCACCCAGGATGGAGTGCAGTGGCATGATCATGGTTCACTGCAGCCTTGACCTCCTGGGCTCCGGAGATCCTTCCACCTCAGCCTCCCCAAGCAGCTGGGACTATAGGCATGTCCCACCACACCCGATTAATTTTTTGTAGAGATGAGGTCTCAGTATGTTGCACAGGCTGGTCCTAAACTCCTGGGCTCAACTGATCCTCGTGCATCAGTCTCCCAAAGTGCTGGGATTACCAACGTGAGCCACCACACCTAGTGTGTATTTTCTTTGTTTTCTTTCTGGTTCTTCAGACTATTGATCTGTTCACTAACTCATTTTCTTCTGTTGTCTCCAATCTGCTGTTAAGCTCATTGAGTACATTTTCCATCCCAGTGACTGTATTATATTTTCAACTCTGGAATTTCCATTTGGTCTTTTTTTACAGTCTCTGTTTCTCAGCTGAAATTAAGGTGTGAGGGAAAACTGGCTGTGACAAATATCACAGGGTTAATTCAGTTGACCTGGGGGGCTAGGAGGGTGCCCCCTTCCTCCCTTACCATTTCATGTACATCCCTCCCAAAGCTGTACCCACAAGAGAAGATGACGACCATCTCTACTAGAGGAGGACTGTTCTTTAGTCAAGGGTATATGAGTAGCTACGCTTCCCTGCTAGGCCTCCAAACAAGCTCTCAGTTAAAATTCCCCATATGTTAACTTACTGTGTGTGTATATATTCCTTTAGGTCTTTGAACACATTGATCATAGTTGTTTAAAGTCACTCACTGTCTGCTAATTGTGACATTTAGGTCATTTCAGAGTTTGTTTCTATTGACATTTTTTTTCCTTGAATAAGTATCACATTTTCCTGTTTCTTCACATATACAATAATTTTTTAAAACTAGGTTTTCTCTCTAATTTTCTGGTTATTCTTTTGGCATCAAACTCAGTCCTCTGATACCTTCTGCTTGAGTCCTTGCACCAAGATTGGATAATGTTTTCAGGCAAAAACCCATAACACACAAATCTCACACACTATCTTGCCAGGATACACTCTCGTTCACTTTTTGCCTCCTTCTGATCAGTTTCCAATACTTTCAAATTGTCCAGATTTTACCACTATTGTCTGTTGATGATCAAGCTATTCTGCCATTACTGGAAGCGAGAGTTTCAGAAATACATTTTTTTATTTCTAAAATTGGGAGTAAGAAAAGTTTGGAGATGACATTGCATTTGGCTTTGACTTGGACATGTTAGGTAGGAAACACACAGGACTGACCAGTAGTTTGCTGGAGCTAGACCATGTTAGGGAATAAAGATAAGAATTCTTTGGACTTCTATCCTTTAAACATGGGATGGTATGTTTCTGGGGCATACAAAAATCAGTGAAAGGAAGTTCCTGCAACTGTTACTAGTAGCTCGCTTGGTTTAAGTTATGGGAAATACCAAATGAAGATAGAAACAAACCTGAAAGAGAATAAGATATCTGTCAGTAAACCAAATCCTTAATTTAAATAACACCAACTTTAATTTCAAACAGAGAAATATACTTACTATACAGTTAATGAAATTCAGAGACCAGTCATCTGGAATGAAAGCAAAGTATGTCAGGTATTCATTTTTACAGAAAAACTTGAATACAGTGTGACTCTAGCTTTAACTTTTAATCATATAGCAAAGAATATATACCTGATTTACATATAATCTAAGCGTACTCATGTATTGTCTTCAGCCAATAAAGAGTGAAGGAAGCATTGGTATAAAAGGACGTTCACTGGAGCCACAATCAGAGCACTGGGCTAGACAGGTCATGACTCCAGAAGAGTATGACATTCCTTATTTGTTCCCTTATATATTTTATTCAACCCTGAACTACAAAACTTTTTCTAGGATGCAGACAAGGGTGAGCACTAAACTGAAAGCCACTTAAAAGTATCCATGTTATCAGTGCCTTTCTTTCCTGTATTTTATTGACAGTCTCTTCCATTCACTCAATACTCAGGAAACCCCCAAATCCTAGGGAATGTATTCAATTTATACACTCCACAGGCATTAAATAGGGTAAAATATGGGTCAAGATCAGGGGGAGGGGAATCTTTCTGAATTCAAAATACTAATGAGAATTTAATAAATATTATTCATCTATACAAATAATCTTATCTAAAAGAACCCTTTATTCAAAAAGCATTTGCTAACTACTTTTCAAATGTCAGGCACTGTGGTAGGCATTGAAATCACAAAGGTAAACACAGCAGAGTTCCAGTTCCCAGACTAGCAGAGGAGATAGACAAGTTAAAAAATGGTTACAACAATGTAGTGTTATAGAAGAAAATATAAAAGACACTGGGAGCAGCTTGGGGTGAGTTATGATATGCAGCTGAAGAGTATAGGGCCCTTCCCACATTTCTAGCTACAGACCAGTGTATATTTTCTGTGGCTCAATTATCTCATAATCAAATAAATAACATTAGATAGCAATTATAAAATTAAAGAGTAAGAAGAATTCTCTCTACCGCCATCCACCCTGAACACACCTAATCTCATCTGATCTTGGAAGTTAAGCAGGGTCAGGCTTGCTTAGTACTTGGACAGGACAGTAAGAAGGATTCTGATTTCAAAAGATTAGAAATATCTCCTGTCAGGGCAATCTACATGGTTACCAGGATTTGTTGAAAATAATTCTTAAAAATTAAATTCCTAAATTCCTAATGACTAGTTAGTTTGTATCAGAACAACTCTCGTGCTAAGGACAACTAAAAAGAAGGAGGAATCTTATTTTAAATCTGTGAAAGGCAATGGAGAGCTACTATAGCACTTGAATGGCTGAGAGTCTAGACAGAAGGTACATGTGAGCCTGAGCTTCAGCACCACTTTTCTTCAGGGGGCATTTGTCCAATTCAGTGAGGGATGAAACACTAAGGAACTAAGTTGAGCAGAGCCTCTGGCTGTTTCATGGGACTGAGAAGGTAAAAGTTGAAATTTAGAGTCTGCCAAGGAAAAAAGGCCCAGTAAATACCCCAGGCTTTTAATTGGGACTCATCTTAAAAATAAGAGTTGCTGGGTTCAGTGGCTCAGCCTGCAATCCCAGCACTTTGGGAGGCCAAGGCGAGTGACTGCCTGAGCCTGTGGGTTCGAGACCAGCCCAGGCAACTTGATGAGACCTCGTCTCTACAACAAAATAAAAAAAATTAGCCAGGTGTGGTAGCATGCGCCTGTAGTTCCGGCTACTTGAAAGGTTGAGGGAGAAGGGGCGCCAGAGTACAGCAGATCAATGCTGGGGTGGCCATGAGTGTGCCACTGCACTCCAGCCTGAAACTCAGGATCAAATCAGCTCAATCCCAGATTGTTTTAAAGTGATCTGCTCTTTGCCTTATTGCCTGGCAAGGGCCAAAGTAAATCCTTCCTAGAGGGGGAAATCATATTCTAGATCCTCTACAAGTTTTTATATATAATGTCCAAAACAAATTTTTAAAGTATTGGACATATCAGGAGACAGGAACAAGAGAAAAACAAGTGATACAGATATTGATTTAGCAGACTAAAAACTAAGTGAATATGTTCAATAAAACAGATGACCAGAATTTTAACAGAGAACTAGAATCTAATAATAATAACCATCTGGAAATTCTAAAAGTAAAATACCAGAAATTAAGAATTTAATACATGAGGATGAGAGCAAATTTGGCACAGTGGACTACTGAACATGACACAGTCATTGCACAGAGACAAAAGGATGAAAAATATAGGAAGAAGCTTAAGGGACAGATAAGGAACAGGACATGAAAAACTATACATATATCTGGAATATCTCTAAAGAGATAATGAAGAGAGAATGAGACAGAAACTATATTTGAAGAGATAAAGGCTAAGAATTTTCTAAACCTGACGAAAGCTCAAGAAGCAGATCCAAGAAGCTCTATGAACTGCAAGCAGAATAAATACCAAAAAAATTACATTTACAAATGTCAATAACCAAATGGCCAGAAGCAAAATACAAAGAGAAAATCATAAAAGCAGCCAGAAGAAAAAGACACATTACCTTGAAAGGGAACAACAACAGCTATACAGATGATTTTTCAACAGAAATGATGGAAGCAATAAAAGAACAGAATGACATCTTTAAAAGGCAAAAAGAAGATGACTGTCAGTCTAGAAATTCAATTAACAGTAAAAACTATCCTTCAAAAAGGAAAATAAATTGAAGACATTTTAGGCCAAAAATCCGGTAAAATCTGTCACCCTCAGACCTGAGGTACAAGAACTATCAAAGGAAGTTCTTCAAGTTGAAGGAAAATGAGTAACAACAGATAGAAAAAAGGAAATACAAAAAGCAATGAGTAGAAATAAAAAAGGTAATGTGGAGAATTTTGAATAAAAGCTGACTGCAAAAAAAGCCAGTAATAGCAATGCCTTGGAAGATTTAAAATATTTTTAGAATAAAAACATATGACAAAAATAACACAAGACATTGGAGGGGGAAATGGAGTTCAAATGTCCTAAAGTACTGGTATTGTCTTGGAAGTGGTACTAATCTACATTAAATTCTAACTAAAATCATAATGTCCAGCACCAAACACACAGAAAAAGACATAGTGACCAGGTATGGTGACTTACACTTGCAATCCCAGCACTTTGAGAGGCCGAGGCAGAACAACTACTTGAGCCGAGGAGTTCAAAACTGGCCTAGGCAACATAGTGAGACCTCATCTCTACAAAAACTTTAAAAAATGAGCCAGGTAGCCGGGTTCGGTGGCTCAGTCTGTAATCCCACGCTTTGGAAGGCTGAGGTGAGCGGATTGCCTGAGCCCGCGTGTTCGAGACCCGCCTGGGCAACTTGGCGAGACCTCATCTCTACAATAAATCAAAAAAATAAGCCGGGTGTGGTAGCGTGTGCCTGTAGTTCCAGCTACTTGGAAGGCTGAGGCGGAAGGATCACTGGAGCCCAGCAGGTTGAGGCTGCGGTGGTCGGGAGCGTGCCACTGCACTCCAGTCTGGGCGACAGAGTGAGACTCCAACTCAAAAAAAATTAAAAAATAAAAATAAAAATGAGCCACGTGTGGTGCTACACATCTGTAGTCTCAGCTACTCAGAAGGCTGAGGCAGAAGGATCACCCCGAGCCCAGGAGAGCTGTGATTGTGCCTGGGCAATAGAATGAGACCCTGACTCAAAAAAAAGAAAAAAAAAAGGAAAAAAGAAAATGACATATAGCAGGGCCTCAAAAAATGTTTTAAAAAAAAGATCAGCCGGGCTCGGTGGCTCAGCCTGTAATCCCGCGCCTTTGGGAGGCTGAGGTGAGTGGATTGCCTGAGGCTGCGGGTTCGAGACCCGCCTGGGCAGGCGAGACCTCATCTCTACAATAAATCAAAAAATTAGGCGGGCGGGGTAGTGCGTGCCTGTAATTCTGGCTACTTGGAAAGCTGAGGAGGAAGGATCGCCGGAGACCAGCAGGTCAAGGCTGCGGTGGCCAGGAGCGGCCACTGCACTCCAGT
>NW_007253955.1:172793-178502 GCF_000164805.1 Carlito syrichta
AAAAAAAAAAAAAAAAAAAAAAAAGATCATGTAGTTACCAATGGAGTTGTAGAAATAAATGTAAAACCAAAACCTAACCAAAAAAAGTTAAAAAAAAATAAGAAACATTAGAAAACCAGACTTTGTACTTTTTACTTCTACTTTTTCTTCTTATGAACTTTTAACTTTTTTTATTTTTACTTTTTCATTTTTATACTCTTTTTCTCAAACAAGTAAATTATCAGAGAGCAAACAACAATTAAACTAATTAGTCGCACTGTCTTATAACAGCCCATACCCATGAGTAAGATGAGATGTGCATATTAAAGTGGAATACACTTACCCCTTTAGCTTCATGTATCACAACAGTAGTTATCTCTGCCCTAATAGTAGTTATCTCTGTCCTAATTCAGTAGTGATTCTGTTATCTGAAAGGTTTTTCTAATATGTGTCAACTTCAAAGATGTGCAACTTAAACTTCAATCTCCGAGAGAACATTCAATGACTATTCTGTGTCAGATACAGTTCTTGGGACAGTGAGATGTGCAATACAGTCAGATACTTCATCAGATCTCTCAACAGTGAGGGTGGAAAACGCATGAAGTCAGATTTTGGCTTGATGTTCCACTGTTCTGCAAGAATCTGGAGATAATGCAAAGATACTAGAAACCTGTATTCAAAAGATGATGAAGTATCAGATCAGAAAGAGAAGTTTTCATTTAAAAGATGTAAAATTAAGCTGTAGGAAAAAAAATACTTGCCAGCATTTGAAAATCCAGGGCAGTTCCCTACAAACAAAATATTATAAATTAGTAATGTATTTATATAGATCTAACATAAATGAATTTCATAATGTTGACATGACAAAATAATGAACACTCACCAGACAATCAGATGCCTTAAATTTTTCTGCTTCTTTCCTTTTGATTTCTTTTTTTTCTGCTCTTGTCTTTAATTTAAGGCAGAGCCGTTAGGATGAGATTTTTGAGTGATGTCTAAGGGCAGCCTAACAGTCTAAGTGTAAAGTACTTTTGTCAGAATGACAGTGAAGTTCTATGAATGAGGCAGGACTGCAGAGTGGGCAAGACACAGAAGCAAAAGCCAACTACACAGCATGGTAACCAATGTGCCTTTATAGGTTTTATGTACCAGGAGTAAATAAGTGTATTTTCCAACATAAAAGTAAAATTATTTATCACATATTTTTTAGCACCTGTTTTTCAGATAAGTAACATAGGGAACCATAGCAGAATTTACTTTTTTTTTTTTTTTGAGTTGGAGTCTCACTCTGTCGCCCAGACTGGAGTGCAGTGGCATGCTCCCGGCCACTGCAGCCTCGACCTGCCGGGCTCCGGTGATCCTTCCGCCTCAGCCTTCCAAGGAGTTGGAACTACAGGCGCGTGCTACCACGCCCAGCTAATTTTTTGATTTATTGCGGAGATGAAGTCTCGCCAAGTTGCCCGGGCGGGTCTCAAACCCGCGGGCTCAGGCAATCCACTCACCTCAGCCTACCAAAGTGCGGGATTACAGGTTGAGCCACCGAGCCCAGCTAGTATTTACTTTTAATCTGAACTGTGTGTGGCTCTCAATTACCACAGTGGTGTTGACAGTAATATAATTTGAGATAGATTTATAAAGTGATTGTTCCCCAAATTTCAGCATGATAAACCTCACAGATTTAAAATTTTCACTGTATCTTAATTCATAACCATCAACAATTAACCACTTAGCTAACCAAATGTAAATAAGTAAATTATATTACTTTTAGTTCAATTCCAGATGTCTATATTTGTCAGCATAAACATTGCTTTCACTTGGGGTTTACATGTTGATATATAAGCAGAGAGTATGTTGTCTATTAAAAAGGAGTATAAACCGGGCTCGGTGGCTCAGCCTGTAATCCCGTGCCTTTGGGAGGCTGAGGTGAGTGGATTGCCTGAGCCCGCAAGTTCGAGACCCGCCTGGGCAGCAAGACCTCATCTCTACAATAAATCAAAAAATCAGCCGGGCGTGGTAGCGCATGCCTGTAATTCCGGCTACTCGGAAGGCTGAGGCGGAAAGATCGCCGGGGCCCAGCAGGTCGAGGCTGCGGTGGCCGGGAGCGGCCACTGCACTCCAGTCTGGGCGACAGAGTGAGACTCCAACTCAAAAAAAAAAAAAAAGGAGTATAATTTCTGTTCTGAATGTAATGAGATATAGCATGGAAAAACAATTTTTATTGATTATGCTTTAATTAAAATTTCTAAAGCAATCAGATGATCACAAAAATAACATATGCAAACTTAAGAAACTCAAATCTATAGGCAGTAAATGAGAAAATAGGACAAATGTCTGCAATTATGTAACATACAATAAAATGCTCTTGCAAGGCCCATTTTACAGCTTATACAACATGGAATAGTTTGTAATTTTACTATCTTAGGCATTTCAAGTGATCTTTCAAATGTGGTTATTATTGGCTTAAGGTGGAGTGAAAGTTTTCACTGAGTTGTCTCTAGCTCAAAGAGACTATTTTTCTTAATTTTAAGTTTTAAAACATTGAGTAAATGGAGCTCTGTGCATCTTGCCACATACAAAAATCTAAGCTGTTCTGTAAGAACTCAGGTGGTCTTGGACCTGTTAGTTTACTAAGATACCTTCTAGTAAACAGGAAAGGCCCATCTGACCAACCTGTAAGACAGAAAAATGACTCTATTACAGTACTACAAAAAAAAATTCTTTACCAACAATCTGAATAACACAGACCAAGCAATAAGAGATCGGAATGGTTGTACAGGATTGTGCTTAGAAGAACAGGGTGCTTTAGTAGTTGATTAAACATAGTTTGGATATTCCCATAAAATTATACAGACCTCTGAAATATTTTCTAAAGAAGTATTCCATTTTGGATTATACAATTGAATATTTTTAAGCATGACTAGATACAGAATTATTCTGATGAGATGATAGTATATATTTTGTATTAAGTTTCCTCTTTTGATTATCCCTGGAGGGCAAGAACTAACCATGAATCTCTCGGATGTGTGATACTTATTTCATGCATGTGCTCTTGAGACTTCTGTAACAGTTACGTCTTGGGGGTAGTTTGTTTTAATATTCAGCTTACCTCCACTGTTTCTGCTTGCCACTGTCTCTCTGTCATTTTGCTGATTTAGCCCTTATTTTTGAGAGTTTATCAGTTACTATGCAATAGAACACCAACAACATTCCTCCAGGGCCATGGCTATCTGCCCTCTTCATTGTCGACTGTGCTGGATGCTGCAATGCCCCAGCAATGACCCAACATGGCAAGTCAACATACATGCTTATAAAAACCAAAAGCACTACTCCCCGATTTCCAGACAACAGGCCCTAGGTCTACATATTAGAAGTAGGAGATAGATGGGGGAAGATGTATAATTTCCCCAAAAGAAGGTACTGATCAATTTTAAAAATTAGACACTGCTCTGAATTGTTTTCTTAGAGAAGGAGGCAGATTACTATAGATGAAAGAGGAGCTGAATCTTAGACTCTGTGTGTTTTCTTCTTTGGCTGTTATGACTAGCTCTGAAGCAACTAAGTAGTCAGAAACAGGAGAGGGATTGAGTCGTAACGATTGACTTAGTGAAAGAAAAAGTTTAGATGTACTAGATGAGTGGTTGTTTTCAAATTTAACAAACCAACTGGGTAGATCAAAACTACTCCTATAATTAAGTGTTCTCATATTGATCTCTACATACTATTTTCATCTGCATTTATCTGACATCAGGGGAGGGTTTCAAGTTTTTGAAAGATCATAACCAATTCCAACAACACACACAAACTTTTAAGTTTATCATTATACAAAAACTTGGAGGTCATATTTCCAATAGTTTTATTTCTCTTCATGACTATCAGCCATGTTACTTGTACTTTTTTCCCCCAGCTGAATTATATACATTTTTCCAAGCTGATTTTTGCTGGGCAACTTCCTGTCCATTTCCAGTCTCTCTGGGACCCTAATAGTTAATTTCTCATTCCTTCCTGATGGGATCTCTCAGTTCGCTCATCTGTGAATTTCATCAGTGTCCTCTCTACTCTCTCTTACAAATTATCAAGACTGATGTTAAGTAGAGCAGATTCAATGTCAATTCTTTCCCATTAAACTAGCCAAACAACTAACAAGCCACATCTGTTTACATATCCAGAAGTGTACTAGTGCCTTTTGAACTGAGGAGAGAAGAAAAGAAAGGTTGAAAGTTTTGATTTATTTGACTAAAATCTGTTTAACTCTTGAAATGCTCAAATTGTAACAGGATTTCTCAATTAAGTCTTTAGTGTAGGGGACTGGCTCCCTGCAAAGTTGTATTAATATGCTTCTTTCTAGTTGTTTGTAATGAGCTTTACATGTTACTCTTACAACCTGAAAAAGATTCAAGTTAATGGAACACAGTGCGGCAGGCAGTCATTTAATAACATGTCACAATCAAGCCCTACAATCAAGTATAATTTCTCCACAGATGGCCATAATGCACAGTTCCTCTTACCTGTCCTCATTTTTTCACATCACTACTCCATTAATAATAAAGGCAAAGTCTTATCTTTAGGTAGGTATTACTAAAATAGAGGGATGATAGAAAGGGTTGAGGGTTGGCAATGGCTTGCTTATGTTTTTAATTTTTCTTTAGTTGGAGCCTCACTCTATAGCCCAGGTTGGAGTGCAGTGGCACACTCACGGCCACCACAGCCTTGACCTGCTGGGCTCAGGCGATCCTTCCGCCTCAGCTTTCCAAGTAGCTGGAACTAAAGGCACGTGCCATCATGCCCTACTAATTTTTTTATTTATTGTAGAGACGAGGTCCCACCAAGTTGCCCAGGCTAGTCTTGAACCCTTGGGCTCAGGCAATCCTCTTGTCTCTGCTTCCCAAAGTGCTGGGATTACAGGCATAAGCCACCGTGTCTAAGTAATGACTTGTTTCTTAAAAGCCCACTCTAAGAAATACACTTAAGTTTAGACCTGGGAAGGCAGAGAAAAAAGAACCTGCACCAGCAGGGCATGGTGCAGGTAAGACTCCATATGGAAAAGGTCCTGCATATGACTTCTCCAGTTCTAAGGTATCTGTGAAATATGGAAGGTGAAATCTGATGAGGTACCACTAGAGCTCAGTGAATGACCCCCAAATTATATGGGGTAAACAGTTCCTCTTCATCTTCTGCAGTGTGTCCTGGTTCAATGACTGCTCCCAGATACTGAGCTGTTAACCTTGACCACTCCTTCCACTGGTCTCCTCAACCTCTCAGCCAATTGCTTGTGTCTTTTTAAAAAAATCTCTCAGACTCATCTACTTCTAAATCCTAAACTCTCGAACTCATCTTCTTCTCTCCCCACAACTACCCTAGTTCATTATTTCTTATCTAGACTACTGCAATGATCAACTAACTAGTCCACCAGTATTCTCTCATGCCCCATCCAATTTACCATCCTAAAGGCATCCAGAGTGTTCTTAAAAGCTTAAATTCGAGCCGGGCTCGGTGGCTCAGCCTGTAATCCCGCACCTTTGGGAGGCTGAGGTGAGTGGATTGCCTGAGCCCATGGGTTCGAGACCCGCCTGGGCAGCGTAGACCTCATCTCTACAAAAAATCAGCCGGGCGTGGTGGCGCATGCCTGTAATTCCGGCTACTTGGAAGGCTGAGGTGGAAGGTTCGCCGGAGACCAGCAGGTCGAGGCTGCGGTGGCCGGGAGCGGCCACTGCACTCCAGTCCAGTCTGGGC
>NW_007253955.1:178522-212235 GCF_000164805.1 Carlito syrichta
AAAAAAAAAAAAAAAAAAAAAAGCTTAAATTCCATCACAATGTTGTCTTGCTTAAAATCAACCAAGGACTTGCCATAGCTCTGTATGATATGATTTCACTTTTTTTTTTTTTAAGAGATGAGGTCTCTCTCTGTGACTCAGGCTGGAGAACAGTGTTATAAACATAGCAACTTCGAACTCCTGAGCTCAAGTGATCCTTCCATCTCAGCCTCCCAAGTAATTGAGACCACAGGCGACTGTCACCACACCTGGCTTTATTTCATTCATCTTTTAATTTCGACTCTTTCACTTACTAGTTTCCTGTTACATAAAGTTCTTTGAGGATTCAGGCATTCTACTACAGAGATTTTGCATAAACAATATCCTTTGCCTGGAAAGCTTTAAACCTATCCCCCTTTGGTCTAATTTTATAAATATGTCAAAGCTCAGCAAAATGTCACTTGCTTAGGGAGGTCTTTCCTCCTTAACAGATCCTTTGCTTTTCCTGTAAAGCATCCAGATTTAATTACATATTCATTTTTACGATGTATGTCATTTAAAAAAAACACGTGTCTCCACTGTCAAGCTCTGAGCTCCACGCAGGCAGGGAGAATGCCTGCTGTGTTCACTTGGTGCTTGGCTCACTACACACCTTCGGCAAGTGTTTGCTGAATGAACGAATGAATGATCCTTTTTTCCTTTTTTTACTTGCCTTATTTTATCACTCTCCTTTTCCTATCTCGATTATTCTTTGATGACGTATGAAGGCAAAAATAAAAATAAGAGATGATGTCTTATAAAAAGAAAGTCTAATCATTCTATAAACATAAGAAATAAAAGCAAATAAATACCTCAAATAATTAATATGTAAAAATAATTAATCAATCAAGACTATTGTCTCCTTTGGTGATCCTATCCATTTTTAAGTTCTATCACCTGAATGCAGATGGTTTGCCTCAGAGTCCAGTCTGCCCCCTGAACCCAAGACCAGCATTTTCATGTCTCCTTGACTTAAATATCAAATGGTTTTTGAACTCAATGTCCAAAGCCAAATTCCTCACCTTTTCTTGACATATGTATTATTTCTTATTTCGGTGACCACCACCCCAGTCATCTACATTTGAAACTTCCTATGCATTTGGAACCTTCCTTTCTTCTAGCTCTTTATCAGTCTGGCCACATTCTAAAGATCTCAACTCTGCATCCTCACTCATCCCTTCCTCTTTATCCCCACTCTCTGCATGAAGGCCTGGACGCCTCCCTCCAGCACCGCTTGTGCCCTGCTACTACTCCTAAACACATCTCTGTACAGATCACTCCCCTTCTCAAAAAGCCTCACAAAAATTATGATTCTACTAGCCCAGTGTTTCTCATAATTGAATTCATATCCCCTCTCTTTTGATTAATGTAAAAATCTCATACCCTTCTGTACTTTATATTACAGAAATAGGGACTTTCTTCTATTCTTTAAATATGAAACTATAAGATCCAATGTGCTTCTTCCAACTTTACTCCCTCTATTCCTATCTCTAAGAATCTATTATTAGACTGTGGGCACTCTGAAGGTAGGACTTGGGCCAGTACCTAGTACATGGTAGGCACTTAATAAGTATTTATTAAATAAACTAATAAACTCTGACATTCAGGTTCTTCCATGATATAAACTCAGTCAGTTTTCCAGTTTTATATCCTACTACTCTCTACTTGCACTTAGCCAGTCAAATAATTCCAGTGGCTCTCAAAGCATGGTCCTGGGACCACCTGTATCAGTATCATCTGAGAACTCTTTAGAAATGTAAATTCTCAGGCCCCAACGAAGACCAGCTAAATCAGAAACTCTAGGAGCAGAACCTAGAATTTGTATTTTTTTACCAATGCTCCAAGTGATAGTAATGCATGGTAAAGTTTGAGAACCACTGAATTTGTCTATTTATTCTTATGTAAATATTATTATTTCTACTCTCATGACTATTCTTATATTTCTTCTATATACAAACACCTCAGAACCTATTCCAGTGCTTGGCTAATGCTCAGTAAATGTTTTTTTTTTTTTTTTTTGGCTGAATAGTCAAAAACTCTACAACGCTCACTCAACAGCCTTCATCTAACTTGACTGAAATCATGCCTCTTTTTATGTTCACACTATTTCAGTTGACATTAGGAAATACAAACTTATTTGTAGTAATAGCATCAATATTCTAATATTAATTGAATACAATTCTGCATATTTTGAGAGTAAATCATATCTCATTTACCTCTCAGCATTCAAAATTTTTTTACAAATTTTGCCATTTGTTAGTGTCAGGAAAGGAGATACCTATTCTCAGATTCAAAGTTAAGAGTTAAAAGTTTGAAATTTAATAATTCCAACTTTCCAGAGTGAAGGCAAATATTTATTGATACTTATCTGTCCAATTATTAAGTGTCAAAATCACACAATTCATCCTGGGAGCCAGGTAAGACCTTAGCTAACCTTGGAGGTAATGCAGGCAAGTAATACCTTGCTCTAAAGAGATTCTCATGCAGGAAGAAAATTTAAACCAGGGCGAAAAAGAATCTTATTTTCCCAGGCTGAAGAGGATTCACCTAAATTCTAGGATAACAATAAAACTCTTAAACATGAAATGCAGGAAGTCATCAACTTGGAAATCAATAAAAATACAATTGTCGCCGGGTTCGGTGGCTCAGCCTGTAATCCCAGCACTTTGGGAGGCCGAGGCGAGTGGATTGCCTGAGCTGGCGGGTTCGAGACCCTCCCGGGGAAATTAGCAAAACCTCATCTTTACAATAAATCAAAAATTAGCTGAGCATGGTAGTTCACACCTGTAGTTCCAGCTACTTGGAAGGCTGAGGCAGAAGGATCACCAGAGCCCAGCAGGGCGAGGCTGCGGTGGCCGGGAGCGTGCCACTGCACTCCAGTGAGACAGAGTGAGACTCCGACTCAAAAAAAAACAAAACAAAAAAAAAACAATTGTCCACTGACTTAAAGAAGAAAGTCATGCATAATAAAAATCTTCAAACACTACACAGTCAAATGGCCACAAATGCAAGCCCATTTAAATAGCAGAGGTCATTTAAAACCTTTTAAGGAAATGGGATATATTTTCAGTATTAAGATAATACCCCATCATAAAGATATAATCGGCAAGAAATTGCCAAAGTCTATAATCAGATTATGTTGGGAGCAATCTTACATTACTTAAGACAGTCTTCCATTTTTTCAGTTAAGGAAACAGTTTCACAGACATTGTGTAACATTCCCAAGATCACAGGTTTAAACACTGGCAAACCCTAGGTATACTTATTCTTAAACCAAAGTCCTTTCTTTCTACCATTTATTGTCTAGGGAGAATCAAGATGGGCTGATGACCACAAGAGCCATAAAGGAAAACATATTATATATTTAGGCAAAACCATTTTTAATTAAATCCATCTGACTACTTACCAGGTTCATGAACCATCTTTACCAGATCTTAAGCATGTTGCCTAACAAACTGTGGTAAAGTCCATCATAAACTCAAGACAAAAATGTGGCTTCAATGTTATGAACATTTTCAATATATAGTCATATGCAATTTAAATATGTAACGAGTAAATCTTAGTACATAAAACAGGCAGATGGTTTTTGCTAATACAGAAATTCTAAGATGGGTTAAGTAAATAATAAAAAATCTCCACAGGCTGAAACTATGTACTTGTAATTCTATGGTTGACCAGATCCTTATTTGAGTTCTGGTTTCAATAACTCCCAAAGACAACTCTTAACCTCCTTTTAATTCATTTTAAAAATATAGGTCAAACCCCATTTCAATAATGAAATATCCAAATCCCAATCCATACTCCAGTTATTTTATGTACTAACTATAATACAATTTTTTTAGTTGTAGATTTTTCAGAGCTGGGAAGGACTTCTGAGACCATGTAATCTAATACCATCATTATGTAAAAGAAAGAACTAAGATTTCTGACACAACTGTAAAACAACAAAAAGCTTTATAATCCTTTGGATTTAATATGAAGAGAAGCAGCATGAAAGTTTTTTGATGTTCTGGCAAAATTTAAATGTACTATTACGCTACATATTTCTATCTTTGAAATACTGTGAGTAAATGTCAATTTTAAAATTAGAAAAACAAAATTAAAAGCAAGATTTTGCTACTTAATTTTCTTAGATGTTAAAAACTTTTAAAATACCATTGGATAATCTGGTAGGAAAACTTCAGTAATATTACTATGAAAAACATTACTATAGACACAGGGCTTTTTCTTCCCTGCTAACATGCATACATGCTCTCAATCATCCTCATAACACTCTATTACATAGAGTAGAAAAGATAAAGTCCGTATGCAGAAATGACTCTAATTTAAAATATCACAAACATAAGATCTTTTAATACTATTTCAGTGAGAAACAAAGCCTTTAATATTGTCACTATATAGCTAAAGAAACTAAGGCACAAAAAGATAACAATTGTAAAGCAGGAGCAAAAAATTAAGAACAGCGTTACAAATTTTGCAAATTCTGAGCTTGATATCTTAGGTAAAATTTCAAGAACTTCTTTTGCTGAAGGAAAAAATAAAAGGATGTATACATCTTATTCACAACAACTTGTACAAATACGTTATCAACATACCTATTGTTGTTTCGACAATTTCGACAGTTAACACACTCGAGAGGGTCAATCTGAGGTACCGCTGTGTACATTCCACCACCCTGGACAGTAAGGAGGTTTAGAGAAAAAGAAAAGAAGAAAGAATTCTGAAGTTGCCATTGACCAGCAGCCAAATAATTATAAATTTATATACCATGTTGATAATAAATGGGCACATGGAATTTTTAACCAACTATCCAAGCAAGTTATTTAAGCACATTCACCGTGAGTTCATTAGAGTTCTGCACAATATGAAACTGTATTCCAAAACTTAACTGCCATGTTTTTCCATGTATTTTTGTACTGGACAAAGGCAAATAAATGAAGGAAAAAGTTTAGCAACTTTCCTTCAAAACTAGTGGGCCCAAAATACATTATACATTACAACCTCCTATTCATTTTTACTTTTCTAGCAGTCATGGAAAAATTTTATGTGATGCCAGTTGGAGAAACAGGGTGTAAAATCTGTGTGAATGATGTCACATGATAAACTCATCTTCATTTTCCTTTAATTACTTCAACTAGGTCTGTTCACTTGACTACACTAAGTTTTAAAACATGTTATATTTTTCCAGATGGAGTGGATCCTCTGCCAGCAATGACTTGGAGGGGTGTGTTAATATTTGGATATTGCTTTTGGCGGAAACTGCCCAGCAATTAAGAAAAATGCCCAGATTAACACATACCTCATTGTAAAATGTTCACTTGACATATACGATGGCAAGAGTTCTTTAAAAATGAGGTTAAAAATTAGAGTCAGAATTCTGCTTTCAGATTAAAAACAGCAGAACTGAATTTGATAAGGGTGGGAGAGGTTGTCACATTGCACCCAAACCCAAAGCAGGCCTTCAAGGTTAGGAAAAGTTCAGGCAATTGTTTTTCCTAGAATACTTTCCATTTCCATTCATCTCATAACAACAGCCAGAATCTAAGCAAACCAAAAGTAATGAAAATTTCCCTTGGCATTCCTCATCCAACCAGCAACAAAAATTATTAAGAAAACATCAAGAGAAAGAATATCCCTATACCATATTCAGTCCACAAGGGCAAACTCTAAAGATTAAGAAAATGAAGTTAACAACCTGCGGGGTAATGTATTTATTTGAATCACTAAACTTGTTAAATTTAATTCAGTGATGTTTATGATCATAAACATTTTTAAAATCTCCCTATTTCCTCCCACCCAGAAAAGAGTAAGAAAAGGAATAGGCTGGAATCACAGATAATATCTTCTAAAACTGTACACCTAATAAGGCAACTATTATTTAAATAGCAATTCATTGTTCAAAAAACCCCAAAGTTTTATGTTCAAATACTAAAGCAAACATTAGTCTTATTTTTTCTTCTTATAGAAACAGCATGTGCTATTCACATTTTAACACTCTCTCCTTCAGTCTTCTTGGACAATGTTAGCAGTTTGGACTAGGAATGGTGACCAAAGAAGTTAGAAAGTCTGAATATAAGCCATGTCTTTCTGCACAAAATAATGAAATCATTATTCCCTTTTGGTAAAGAGATGTACTGAAGCAAATTAAATAATTTTTCTATGACACACAAAAGTTAGGTCACACAAAAGCCATTAGATTTCTAGCTTTAAGATACACATATATATTACAGCTTTGTTCTCTAAAGGTCATATTTTAATAAATCTGTATTAAAGTTGAATATAAAAAAGACCTTTAAACTTTTTAAAACTGTAGCACATTGTGGGTTATGACAAATTTATCTGTAATCAGAACAATGACAAAAACTAACTAATGCTTAATTTGCTCAACTAAACAAATTATCTATTTGATCAAAAATAACATGGATGTGCATCCAACTAATGTAATAAATCAAACTTTCTAGTGCCATGAATCCCAGCATAAGTCTAAAATATGCTAGTTATACTATTCCATTTTGAAAATTAAGCTGTATCAGTTAGTTCTCTCTGAAATAAGGTTGTTTTAGGGATTTATCACTCTTTGTGGCTAAAGAATAGTAACATTATAAAATGTAAAACACTGTCCACAACAACAAAACACATTGGACAAAACAGAAGAAACCAATGCAGGTCAGAAGTCACAATCTGGTGGGCTGTGGAGGTGTTCTGCATGGCCTACACGTACTTTCAAAAATTTGAATTAGGTGCCAGCATGTGAAAATCTGGCCATTTCACCTAAATTTACAGATGTTTTAAAAAATCAGAAAACCTGGCAACACTGGGCCCTTGGCTTGCATGACAATAGTAGGCACTGAACTGTGGCTGCTTCTTGAAAACAGTGCGGGGGGCGGGGGGGCCCTCTCCAGGTTGTTCACGCCTCCATGGCTACCATCTCATTCCCAACTACTACACTCAACTTCCTGATCCACCTGACTCTTCTCGGTATTTCAGTTTCCAAACTCTGCTATAAATAAATAAAATAAAATTTAAAGGATTTGGTCTGGTTTATGCCCAACAATATTTTCGTTTCATCTCAAGAAAAACTTCTTTTTTCTTGAGTCTGTTCTTTACTGATGTTAAATACTTTTAAAATAGAAACTAAACCGATGATAACTATTACCCAACACTAGAAAACTTACAAAGATTACTCTAGATCAAGGGGCTGCCAGTGATACATACTATTTCCATTCAAGTGAACCTGTAGATTTCTATACCAAAAAAAGCTAAGTATGCTGACCCTGTTCTGGTAACCTGGCACCCTGAGGCACAGAGAATCTTGTATTTAGAATTAGGTCTCTTACGTTCACCAGATGATGAGGATGTTCAAAATCCACATGCGTCCTTGTTAAAGAGTTGGTATGCCCAGAGTAAAGCCCTCCATTTAAGCTCCCATTCACAATTCCATTAACTCCATTGGGGACCTTATGGTGAAGATGGGAACAGCCATTGCTGAGACCACCATTGCTCAGGAAGCCTCCATGAACATTCCCATTCATCCGGGTTGCTCCCGAGAGTGTGGTGTATTCCACCATCTGCCCATTAATCTCTGACCCTTGGTAGAGATATCCCGGTGGGTCATATTCTGTTAAAAGAGAACAAAATGTCAAAAAAAAAAAAAGTGAGACACTGAGAAGGAAAATCACCTTGCTTAGGAAGTCTTATTAATGAAACCCCTAAGAAACTACAAATAGATTAAGCATTTTTGTAAATGTTCACTTAGTAGCCTACTTATGAGATATGCCTTAATAAAGTTACTGTTGTACTTTTCTTTACAGTATGGAGATAGCCATAAACTTTGAGTTAATTATGACTCTGTTAATGGAAAGAGGAAATAATCAGGGAGAAGTAACTCAAAAGAGAGTAAGTAAATTGGGCAAGCTGAAACTATCAAAGTACTGGCAACACTAAGAACAAGTGCTTAAGCTCTCTTACACTTCAAAGTGCTGAAAAAACTATATAAAACAACAGAAGACTAGCTTTAGGTAAGATATTTCAGATGGCAATAAACAACACTTAAGCAGCAGAATGGAGGTGTGTATATATTCACTGACTAGTCATATAGATCCTTAGTCACAGTAGCCAGTTTGGAGGCCATGGAGTTCCAAAGGCAAAAGGCTATTCTATTTCCTTATATTAAAAGCATTTAAACAATTGTCTCAAAATTCTGACTTTTACTTTTTAACCCACAAGATATAATTATAAAAAGTAAAATATTCCTTAGGACGTACAGTATCTAAACTGTACAGGATTTGTTGTCAGAGTTTTGTTAAATTCTTCAAAGGTATGAGAGCTCGCCAAGACTGGATTAGGCATCCCTCCTTTCCACAGCTGCTCCGATGACTGCACTTTTTTGCACAGGTGTGTCATGTTGGCATGCCTACTTATATTCTCCACTAAACTGTCAACTTTGAGAGGGCAGACACTACATTTATTTTATTTATCATTATATCTCTATTGTCCAGCAGAGTGCCTGGCACATGGGAAACAGTCAATGAATACCTTTTGAATGAATGACTGAATACAAACTACCATGCAAATTTCCCATTTTAAAACATATTGTCAAATCACAAAGGAAGATGACTTTAATCAGATTAATCTTTCTCAGACAACCAGACAAATACTTTTCTTTTAATAATTCATCACACACTCACACAATTAAAGGTAATAGAATTAAAACCATTTAGAAAAAGAACCAAACAATTGCTCACCAACCGTTTCAGCCTGACTTAGCGACCACTTCTCTCCCTGCCTATCTCTTAGAAGGCCCTATCCAATAAAAATAGAGTACCCTTCCCCCCCTGAACTACTAACTAAAAAGGTACCACATGTAGGGATTGGCTAACAGCCATTGGAAGTGCCTACCACTGCTGGTGTGCTTCTTTACTTTTACTTAATTCTTTATGCTGGAGACAAAGGGGAAACCAAAAAACTTTCTCCCACCAAAGACTAAAATCCCTATTTATTATTGTATTCTAAAATAGCTGGGGAAATAGGAAAGGTAGAAAGGTGGGGTAAAGAGAATTGAAGAAAATGGGAAAAGGAATTCTAAATCATTTGTTTCAAAACAGTGTAATCACTGACAGTTCAAGCAGACCTTTTACTAAATTCATTTAGTGGAGAACACGCCACACCACTCTGGAGCAGTCTTGGCCCATCAGATACAGAGACAGAGCCATGTTAACTTCATTGGTAGGTGTCATTCAGTGACAGTAACTTAGAAAAATCTTCACTACCTGCCTCTTCATCATGTCCTTTCTGTTCCCTGTTGACAAGATTTGTACCAATGTGAAGGTATTCCTACAGCAACTCCAGAGCTCAGGCTTCAAAAATGTATCCTCTTTGGTGGTCCAACAAAGCCAGAGTTTCCCAGCACTAAGTCAGCTATTTACTTAGAGACCTGCTTAGTTTTGGCTTTGGTGTTTATGTCTACTGGATGATTTAATTTGATGCTCCACTTACTTTGGCTGACAGCTAGAATGCTTTTAAAGTCACCTCTTCTGAATGAAGAACATCTAACGTGTTTCATACCATGACACTAATACACAAAAGTGTTAGAAATCAATATTTATTCTCACAATATTTTTCTACCCATCTTTAGAAAAAGAGAAGGAAATACTTATGAATGGCTTACTCTGTATGGTATTCTGTTGGCGATTCTTCCACAGGCACATTGCAATGAAAACCATAAGAATAAGGACCATGACACCCAGCACACAGCCAACGATCAGATATAACATGTCACTGCTCCTGGCAGGGCTGGTTGCAGGCCCTACATTTCCTCCACTTCCTGAAGAATTTGGAGGGGTGCTTAAGTCTTTGACGGGATACTCAGAAGCCCCGGGAACACGTTTCACTAGTTGAAATATAAAGGAAAACATGATGTCAGAGTGAACATAGACTATGAAATGGTTTACTCTCTCAAGGAGGTCTGGTTAGGAATGCAAGTCAGTCTGTTTACGCTTGTTACTGAGATGATCTGACCACCAGTGAGTCACAAAGAGGGCTCCAAAGTTTAAAAATCTGATGTGCCAAAGTTTTAGTCCACAAATTTTAGAGAAAGCCTAAGAGCAGAGAAACAAATGTACTTGGTCTAACCCAAAAGTGCTATATGATTATCTGCTTAATTGCATTTACAGAGACTTTCAAATAGTTGAATAAAAGTATTTTGTGGATGAAACAAAAACTCCTTTCTATCTGATACACTTTGAGCTAAGTAAGATTCAGAATTACATATTTAATGCTTCTGCCATGTATAAAAAAGTCACTACCAATATAAGAAAGTATGGCTTTGGACTATTAGAACAACTACATACAAATCCCAAAACCTCACATATAATACTAAGCTTCCAAAAGCAAAGACTTTTGGAGTCCATGTAAATGCAGTATTTACCTAATTGATATTCTGGGTAAAAGTGATAACAAAAGCTAGTTAACAGGTGGAACTCAAACTCCATTCTCTCATCTCCAAATCATATGTTCTTAAGACTCTAAATGTCACAAAACAGCTGGGTACAGTGGCTCATGCCTGTAATCCCAGCACTTTGGGAGGCCAAAGCGGATAGCTTGAGGTCAGGAGTTCAAGGCCAGCCTGGATTCTATCTCTGAAAAAAAATTTTAAATTATACCAAAAAACTGTCATAAAAAAGGCACTAAAGTGGTTTACAGACAGTCTCTGGAACAAGACCACCTAGTTTAACATCTTAGCTCTACCATTTATCATTAGCTGAATGACTTTTGTCTCCACGAACTCTAGCTTTTGCATTTTGAAAATGGGTATGATAATAAGCTCCATTATCGGTTGTAATGAAGAGTAAATGAGTTAAGACACGTAAAGCATGTACAGCCTGGCACATGGTGGCTCAGTCAATTCTGCTGTTATTATAGTTATTATTCTACATTTCCTGCTATAGTGCTTAATAAGCCACAGAAGGAAAGTAGTCTTTTAAAAATCTACTCAACAAACATCATTAAATGGGACTTCAGTTTTCTAGCAACATCAACTACACAGAACAGAGTGGGAATAAGGAAAGGAGAAGCTGTCTTTCAAAAGAAGGAGCTCCCCATTATTGAAAGTTGGATAAATACTTGGCAGAGACTCTGAAAAAAATTTCTACCTCAGGTGATATGTTGGGTTATATAATTCAAAGGTCCCTGTCAACCATAAAGAAAAAAAAAGTTTCCGAGGCACAATAAATGTTCCATATCATACATTAAAAATTATGAACACTCATGGGGGGCCCTTTAGATTTAATTCTACCAAGCTTCATGATCTGATTTCTAATCTCTTGCGAAAATTAAAAACTGAAAACATACGGCCTGCAGTGGAGGGTGACACAGTCTCATTAACAACAATAAGAAAAGACAGCTAGAGCCTGACCTAAGAAAGATGAGATGATCCTCTGAAAGTGGACTGGAGAGAAAAAGAAAAAGAATGAAGGAGGAGAGGAGGGGAGATGAAAAAAGATAAAAAGCCGGGCTCGGTGGCTCAGCCTGTAATCCCGCGCCTTTGGGAGGCTGAGGTGAGTGGACTGCCTGAGCCCGCGGGTTCGAGACCTGCCTGGACAGCGAGACCTCATCTCTACAATAAATCAAAAAATCAGCCGGGCGTGGTAGCGCATGCCTGTAATTCTGGCTACTGGGAAGGCTGAGGTGGAAGGATCGCCGGAGCCCAGCAGGTCGAGGCTGCGGTGGCCTGGAGCGGCCACTGTACTCCAGTCTGGGCGACAGAGTGAGACTTCAACTCAAAAAAAAAAAAGATAAAAGATAAAGAAAAACCAAAGAACTAAAGAAAAAAAGAAGAAAATCTGGCAGTCTGTGATATTTGATGGGAAGGGAAAATGGCAGGCCTTGAATGCCTCTGTCATTCCTGAAGATCTTACTGAAGATAAAATGATCATTGTTCACAACAAGAACCTGAAGTCGTTTTTTTAAAGATTATGTTATAAACTAGAGAGTCCACCTAACAGGATGGAAATTGAATAACACGTTTCAGAAAATCATTCAATGTGAACGGTTAACTTTTTTTTTTTTTTTTTTTTTGAGTTGGAGTCTCACTCTGTCACCCAGGCTCGAGTGCAGTAGCACGTTCACAGTCACCGCAGCCTCGACCTGCTGGGCTCAGGTGATCCTTCCAGCTCAGCCTTCCAAGTAGCTGGAACTACAGGCATGTACCACCACACCCAGCTAATTTTTTGATTTGTTGTAGAGATGAGGTCTCGTCAAGTTGCCCAGGCTGGACTCCAACCCGTGGGCTCAGGCAACCCTCTCACCTCGGCCTCCCAAAGTGCTGGGATTATAAGAGTGAGCCCAGCCCGGTTAACATTTTAAAGAAGTTTTTCATTTTCCACTGATCTGAAAAGATCGTAGGTAGAACCTTTCATTTCCTAGCAAAGTCAGATAATGAGGCATACCATTGTAAACACAGCTAGGCCATTATACTATTATAAACAACAGTTATAACATCTTTATCTGTGTTGTTCTATGTTTTGCATAGCTAGATTCTTAAGATATATTTCATTTTTATTTAATTTTACTCCAACTATTTATTAACACATCACAGTATCTGGTACAAAAAGGCACTCAAATAAATAAAAGTTTACCAAAAGAAACTCGAAGTAAGTCTAAAGATGTATGTATGTATGTATGTATGTATGTATGTATGTATGTTTAAATGTAGATTTAAGATGTGAGTATTGCAGCAGAAACACATATGACTTACAATTTAACTAAAAGATTTAAACCTTGGCTTTATAAGTCAATCTTTCTGAGCATCTCTTTCCTTAATTTTTAAAATTTATTTTTTTCATTTCTTCATTTTACTTTATTTATTTATTTATTTATTTATTTATTTATTTTTTGGAGTTGGAGTCTCACTCCGTCACTTAGGTTGGAATGCAGTGGCATGCTCACGGCCACCTCAGTGTCGACCTGCTGGGCTCCAGTGATCCTTCCACGTCAGCCTTCCAAGTAGCTGAAACTACAGGCAAGCACTACCATACCTGGCTAATTTTTGATTTATTGCAGAGACGAGGTCTTGTCAAGTTGTTCGGACTGGTCTTGAACCCGCAGACTGAGGCAATCCACTTGCCTCAGCCTCCCAAAGTGCTAGGATTACAGGCTGAGCCACCAAGCCTAGTCTATTTCTTCCTTTTAAATAGGGATTTTAAAATCACCTGCAGCAGACACTGATGGTTGCTCAGCCCACTTAACAGCCTTCTTCTTCTTGCTACGAAAGCCCCAGTTTTGTGTTTGGTGTCTACTGGAACCCATATAACTCTGGGGTAAATCTAGTGGACAGCTTGGGAGTGGCATGTGACTGAATTATGGCCAATGAGACCTGTGGAAGATCTACTAGAGGACTTTGGGGGAAATCTTCCTTGTTCACAAAAACAGATGCTGTCAGATATGAAGCCCAAGCACAGTCGCAAGCTATGAGTGGGGCTAGTCTTAGAGTCAAGCTGATAAGCTGACAAAGGGGAAAGATAGAAAACAATGAACTGCTGAATTAAACAAGCTTGGTGTTAGTTATCTACTCCTGGACTTCTTATTTTGGGGATAACAAATGTTCTCACTGTTGATGCCTACTGAGTGGGGATTTTTGTGTCCCCTGCAGTTGATAGCATCCCCAAGGTTATTATGAAGATTAACTGAGACTGTGGACAAGACTGCTTTTGCTTGTAAATATCCACATTAGCTGTTTGTATAATTCATGTGCAGGGTCTTCTATTTTTAAAAGATGGTACTATTTTACAATTAATTTACGTATACAGGCATAGTTGAAAACGTTAATTTAGAATTAGTGCCTGTTATTTCTAAACTTAACTACTACACATAATTAAACAAGTAATGTTATAAATATCTGTCACTCAAGAAACTGCTTTAAACATATGTAGTGCTCTTCCTAACACATTTCCTTACTAAACAGGTTGGAAACTGTATAATGTATTTTTATACATTTTTTTTTTCCTTTTTTATGAGTTGGAGTCTCACTCTGTCGCCCAGGTTGGAGTGCAGGAGCACGCTCACAGTCACCATAGCATCGACCTGCTGGGCTCAGGAGATCCTTTCACTTCAGCCTTCCAAGTAGCCAGAACTACAGGCGCGTGCTACCACACTTGATTAGTTTTTTTAATTTATTGTAGAGATGGGGTCTCACCAAGTTGCCCAGGCTAGTCTCGAATCCATGGACTCAGGGAATTCTCTCACCTCAGCCTCCCAAAGTGCTGGGATAACAGGCTTGAGCTACCCGGCCTTTTTAATACTTTTATTAGCACTCTAATTCTCACAGCACTCTCAGAAAATAGCCGGCAAATATTTCTATTCTCTTCACACAGAAAAAGAGAAGGGAAGTGATTTACTCAGATTCACAGAGAAATTAATGAATGGGATTAAAGATGACGTAAACTATTTTGTAGTCAAGTGCTCTAGCCAACACGTTGTTTCTGTTGGGACAGTCCAAATGTACGCACCAGAAAACAGTCCAAAGCAGAAATTTCCTTAAGTAAACATATCAACAGTTAGAAGCAGTAATCCAGAGTTTGCAATTCTAGCACTGTCCAAGGAAAAAGCACAAATTCTCATTCCTCTCCTACCTTTAGTCTCACAGATCATCACATTGCTAAATTCACTTTCTCCTCCCTCATTGAAGCACTGCATTTTAATGTCATAGGAGGTTTCTGGCTGCAGGTGGCCAATCATGTGCCACTGCTTTGAACCTAGAAAGGAAAAATAAAAGGTAAGTTTTATATATCATACAACCTAAATGATAATGTCAATATAATTATTTAATATCTTCAGAATGAGGTTAGAACAGCATTTATCATCACCTAGGACAGTTTGTACAATGAAAATGTACTCAACAAAGGTATTTTAGTAAGGCACCACAGATAAACAGCATTTCTATTATGTGACATGAAAAAAGGTAAAGAGAAGAGAATACTCAAAGTTATATCTGTGTGTCGGCAGCAATGCTTGCTTCATTATAAATAATTAGTGGCTGGTTGGGTATGGTGGCTCACACCTATTATCTTAGCACTTTGGGAGGCCAAGGTGGGAGGATTGTTTGAGTCCAGGAGTTTGAAACCAGCTGAGCAACAGAACAAGACTCCCAAAAGAAAAAAGACATATAAAATTTAATAAATTAAAATAATAATAATCAGTGGTGAGTCTTTCTTTCATAAAACACATGTTAACCTTATAGATAGACTAAAAAAAAAACAAACCTCTAGTCTTTGGATCCCTATTTCAACCCAGCAAGTCAATCTACTACGTCTGTCCACCAAAAAGCAATAGTATATACAAGATCAGCAAATGTGCATTGCCCAGAGCAAGTGACCAGTTACAAGAAAGGCCTTCCTTAGAGAAACTCTCAGTCCCATTGTCATGGACACAATATGAACGGACATATAAACGAATGCCTGAATAAACTGCTGAGAATCATCCACAAGCAAAATCTACCATGGGAAACTCTCAGCTGCCACTCCCATTACTGCTTTTCTTTTTGAGTCAGGATCTCCAAACCACACAAGTATCTCTAATAGAATGATTCTGTTATCCCTGGCACAGAGCCAGCATTTCATTTCAAAACACTCCTAAACGGAATACTCAAGTTTAAATCACTCTTCATTTTTACTTCCATGGACCTGTGACAAACATTCATAAGCAGGGACACTTTTGCCAGATTTAATTAACTCTTCAAGCACTTTTAATCCCTCTTAGAAAACATCTCTTCAGACTGCTTCCACTGTTACTTAGAAACTCAAGTATACCACCAACTGATTTAAGAATTAATTGAAGAGAAAGAAAAAACAAAATAAAACCACATACACAAGTTAAATCTACTTGGCTGACAGGACCAATATCACCAGGCTCCTTTCTAATTCAACACAGACAAAAATATTTCTATCTGGAAGCATAACCCCCTTTCCAGGTCACCAACACAAAACGCCTCACTCACTCACCCATATTTTACAAGGAAGAAAATCTGCTTGTTTTAGGATCAAGCATCTTTGAAAGGATCCAGAAATGAGAAATTCTATGCCCCATTTATAAATGTAAAGAGGACCCTAAAAAAAATCTTGACATAAAAACTGGTTGAAACCGGAATAGGCCTATTTCTAAAATTCAACAGCTTTCTAAAAGACTTCTATTTTTTTCTCTAGCCTTAGGTCTTTCCTGACCTGGTTCTACACTCACCTAACTATAAATATTCTCTTGAATAATTACTACACTAGATTTGGAGTTTTCCTTTCATAATACTAGTAAAAATAAAATTTACCTAGGCTTCTGATATGTTACTAATGAGAAAAATAGTTAAAACAATACATATCTTGTTAGATTAATATTCCATTGTTATGGTAATTCTTCCAATGACTAAAATTACAGGAAAAATCAGCAAAAAGAAAGAATTTTACTGATAATTTACGAATAAGAAACTAAGTGCATTATTAAGTTTAAAACCAGCACATATCCTTTGCTTAATAAGCAATTACTTTTCCAAAGGATATTTTTTAAAAGGTAAGAATTTGCCACAGGGAGAAACCAAAGCACACACTTAAAGATCAGAATGACTGATACTTTGTATTTACTTGGAACTCAATTTTATGAGAAAAAAATATTCAATACAAAAGCACTGGTATGTTGAAAACATTTATAGTTTATCTAAATGTAGAACTTAATTCAGAAGATAGGATAACAATTATCTTCTTACTGTATTCTTTTATAATTTGAGTTTCACATTTTTTTCAAAAGTTTAAATTATGGGCCAATACACATAAGAAATCTAAAACCTTTAAAGAAAACTTTTTTTTTTTAATTGGAGTCTCACTCTTTGTCGCCCAGGCTGGAGTGCAGTGGCACACTCACAGCCATTCCAGCGTGGACCAGCTGGACTCAGGCAATCCTTCCGCCTCAGCCTTCCAAGTAGCTGGAACTACAGATGCATGCCACCACGCCCAGCTAGTTTTTGTGATTTACTGTAGAGGTGAGAGCTCACCAACTTGCCCAGGCTGGTCTCAAACCTCCACGCTCAGGCAATCCTCTCGCCTCGACCTCCCAAAGTGCTGGGATTACAAGCTGAGCTACTGAGCCCAGACAAAGAAAATTTTAAGTACAAAAGATGAATACTTGTGTTCCTGAGTTTGGGAGAATAGGCCAATAGTTTCCAACCGCCACAAAAACAATTTCAAATGCATAAACTTGAAAATAAGGAATAAGCAAATTACACAGCACAGTGAAGCCCATTTAAACATCTAACTGTTCAGTATATTACATTTATAAACAAGCTCTCTCTGAACCTACAGCAACACACGTGCAGACACTACTACTTCTTTAAATATCTTCTTTAAATAACTACTTCTTTAAATAACTTCTTCTTTAAATAACTTCCAAGTTTCATGCTCAATATTCATATCACAGAAGTTTGCAAAGGTCCAAAAATCTGACCTAGAATATGGTGTGAAAACTGTTTACCAGTGAATATTTCTAGAAAATAGAACTTCCTAAGAAAGGTGAAGGCAGAGAAGAGAGGGAGAGAGACAGAGACACAGACAGAGATGGATATTCCTTCTATTTACATTTGTCTTGTTTAGAATTATCTTATAACAAATGTTTAACCTCTGTCAACAATTTTTAAAAATAAAAATCTGACATCTTACTTCTCTAAACCACCTAGACTAAAATGAAAACCTAGATAGGACCAAAATGTAAGACAGTCACAAACTACTAACTTTTCACCTCTTTTTCTAATAGTCTTTTTATTGATATAAAATATGCATACAGAAAAGTCCACATAACTGCACAGCTCAATGAATGTTCACAAACTGAACATATTCACCATACCAATACCAAGATCAACAAAGAGAACACGGGAAAGCATCCCACCCCAAATATCTCCTTCACACCCCTCCTAGGTAGGCTCTTCTCTCCCTCAAGACAGTTACTGTTATAACATCCAAAAGCACAGAATAGTTTTGTTACTAGAAATTGACAGAAAAGAAACAATAATTCCTTCATTCAAAAAAATACTGAGCACCTACTATGTGCCGAGCATTAAAACTCAGGTCATAAATATTCCATTACATTACAAAAGTCATTCCACTGAACAAACATTAAAAGGACTATTACTATTACTATGCCCATCCAATTATTTTATTTTATATTTTGTAGAGACAAGGTCTTGCTGTGTTGTCCAGGCTAGTCTCAAACTCCTGGCCTCAAGTGATGCTCTTGCCTCAGTCTCCAAAAGTGCTAGAATTATAGGCATGAATCACCATGCTCAGTTGAGACATTATTTTTTTTTTTTGAGTTGGAGTCTCACTCTGTCACCCAGACTGGAGTGCAGTGGCCACTTTACTTTGAGTTGGAGTCTCACTCTGTCACCCAAGTTGGAGTGCAGTAGTACACTCACAGCCATTCCAGCGTCGACCTGCTGGGCTCAGGCGATCCTTCTGCCTCAGCCTTCCAAGTAGCTAGAACTACAGGTGCGAGCTACCAAGCCCAATTAATTTTTTATTTATTGTAGAGACGAGTTGCCCAGGCTAGTCTTGAACCCACTGGCTCAGGCAATCTACTCACCTTGGCCTCCCAAAGTGCTGGGATTATAGGCTGAGCCACCAAACCCGGCCAACATTATTTTTAAAATGTAGCTAGACAATGCAATTGATTTTTATATTCAGGTCATTGTTCATTTAAACAAAACAGAAATCAAAATATTTTGCAAATCATATCTCCCCCAAATGACAAATCATATCTCCCCCATATGACAAATCATATCTCCCCATACTTTTGCAACTGTATGTGCAACCAAAATGTAAGGTACTACCTATATTAAATTGGTAATACTGGTTTTCTTTGAGACAAATTCAACAGCATTAATGTACGTATCATTCCATTTTTTACTCTATCTTAACCCGGGGTGACACATTTCATAATATTTGTAAGTCTTCTCCCTTCAAAGCTCCTTTACAGAGACTCTAGTATGCCAGTGGGACTTACCTTCTACAACATCCCTCTTGTAATCACTGTCATTGTCACTATCTGTTGGTCGGTAATAGATATAAAATCCTTGAATGGGAGTGTTATTGTTACTTGATGGAATATACTAAAAAATAGAAGCAAAGACTTCTCAAAGACAAAAATAAATGTAACTTTTACATACATTAAGATTTATCTATGTGGTCTTATTTTTCTAGCTTCATTTTGCAAACATACTTAATGTTCATTCTAAATTTAGCTCAAAGATATTAAGAGCATTTAGCTTATTGCAGGAAAGAGCAGTACACCTTGCTAGATTCAAAAGCATAAAAGCACATTTGGTTCAAAGTTAATAAACACAAAAAGGCAATTTAGTTAATAACACTTGGATAACAGCTGAAGAAACAACAATTTTATTTTTAACCCTGCTCTCCTTCTAATATGGCCTTTTAGACAAATAGTGGTGACTTTCCATTTCCCTTCAATTAAAATTCAAAATTTGCTGGCCGCAGTAATATGTTATGAGAATATTACATTAGCTGTTAACATGACCAAATCAGAACAATCATACAAGAAGATATTTACTTACTGTCCACTTTAGCATAATCTGAGTATCACTGACAGCCTCGGTGTATGCAATGTGAGGTCCAGTAATTGGACGGTTAGAAAAACGGTTGGGGAACCCAGCCACCTGATAAGGACGCGACGCTGAACTCCGGAAACTCTCACCATAATGGTTGATAGCTATGACCCTAAATTTGTATACTGAACCTATGGGGGGAAAAAAAGTAACTTAAAAAAGTCATACTAAGACAATTGAGGTAGAATACTCAAAATATGGCAATTGTGCTTACGTATCTATCTACAATAACATACTCTAAAGCCTGTATGGTAGATAGACTTCAACCCACTTGCCAATTTCAATCAACTGGGAGTGGCTGCTCCATGCATTGTGTTCAAGATCCCAAGACCTTTTAGGAGTCACCAAGAAAGACTTCTGGGAAAGATTAATGACATCTCATGGAGGGAGTAAGTAAAGAGGAAAGAGAACATTTGCTCTTTTTACCATCCCATCCTAGGTCATACCCATCAAAGACAGTATTCGTTGAAGTATCAGTCCCCAAAACTAGGCTCTTTTCACTCTGAAAGAAACTACTGAAGTGCAGTTTAATATGGTAAATACATTTATAAAGAGGCACTGTGTGGGTGGCAGCAGACGCCACTCTGGTTTCACTGTTAACGGGGTAAGAGGGAGCAAATTTCAACTATAACAGAAGGAATTTATTTGGATTACATATTAAGAAACTAAAAAAATGCTAAGGATTGTAAATTTGTGAAATCTGAATCTGAAGAATAAATTGAAATTCTAAAGCAAGTTTCCAAATAGTTCAAAAATAATCACTGGGCTTCTGAAGGCAATGTTTTCAACCTAGGAAACACTTCTTAGCTTTGCCCACGTTTAAAACTGCTATCATCTTCCAGCTATGCCTACATGCTCCTGAGCTCCTCATGTTACTTGTTTAGACAAACACAGTCATTTGCTACTAATGTACATTTAAAGGTCCAGAAACAAAAATGGACCTGAAACCTAAACAAATCAAAGTAAAGAAAGTTTATGTATGCTTTTTTTCCTTTACAGTTTAATTTTTTTCATAAGTCTCAAAGCGGGGGAGGGCTGAGTTCCTCTGCTGAAACAATTCACATAGGACAGACAGGTATTGTTAACTCATTTCCATAAGACTAAACACTGAGTATAATTATGCTGAGATTCAGCATCAGATCAAACATTTAGTCAAATAACAAGCAGTTTTCCTCTTAAAATAGTCTGTCATAAGAAAACATATTCACACTAAGTAAATTATGGTATACTTGCTTGTAAGAAAGATAAACAACTATTAAAAGTTGAGTTTATATAGAATTTTTAAAGATACTGAAAAACAAGTATGAGGAAATATGAAGACTAATATGAGAAAAATGAGGGACAAAACAATATTTATGGCATAATCCTGGTTGGTATTAAAAGAGAAAAAAAGGCTAGAAAAAAATCCCAAAATATAAACAATGATTATCTTGGATGGATGAATTTCAGATGGCTTATTTATTCTTTTCTTTATATTTTATTTTCAAATTTTTATACAATAAGCATATATTACTTTAACAGTTAGAAAAAAGTAAAATTAAAAATATGCATTTGAAGTTAGCACTGATGGTAAAAAAGAAAAAATTTGAGTATTACTACCTGGTTCTAAACTACGAACTTCCACAGAAAGTTTGGAAGGTGGGATATCTTCAGCTGCCACAAGCCAATCACTGGTCCTCATCCGTTTATATTCAACCTTGAAGGCAGTGATTGGAGAACCCCCATTTGCCCGTGGAATCCAAGTGACATAGACTGATGTCTCTGATGCAGTGGAAATAGTGGGCCGATCTGGTGCCTCTGGAACTAAAAATGGAAACATTCATTTCAATAGCCCATGGTGTCAGAGATGAGAATAACTTAAACTAAAGGGATAAGTCCCAAACTTCATGTTTTTAAAGGTTTTTCACCAAACATTTTCACCCGAGTTAATAATATTGTGACTACCTTCCTTTTTCTGCTTAATCTAGCGGGAAATGAAATGGCCAAATATAGAAATAAAAGGAAGTAAATTTAAATAGTCTATAAACTTGATAATTAGCTCTGAAAAACTGAAAGCCAATAAGAATGATCATTTTGACCATGCTATTTTGGATTCATGACTAAAATAATATTTAAGTAATTATTTGGTGCTTCAAGTCTGACTATGGTAATAATTTATAATAAACTTTCACAATTATGTTTTACCTTATCTAAATGTTTTTCTTTATCCATCGAAGCCACACAAAACGCATTCAGCAGTATACTGATTATTATATTATAGAAGTAAGCTCAGCAGTCATTTAAATCATGTATGTAACACCTCTTAATGATCAAGTAATTTTGTGGTTATAACTGGCTTCCCACTTGGCTCCCTCAAGGAAAATATGCTGATAGAACAATCTGGTTCACATGACAGTGACACTGCAAACTAGTAAACTGCTGTTCTGGTTTATCTTAATCACTTATAAATTTTGTAGATATGAGCTGGTTCTCAAGAGACCAATGATCTTGTCAAGCTGACAATCAAGTTTCTACAGCTGGAATGTGGAGGGCCAACTCCAAGTCAGGGTGACATGGGTTACTTTGGGAAAGCCACTAGGGAGCCCATCTCGTCTGGCCTATGCCACGCTCCTCAAGATTGAGCAATACTCTTCCACTTCAACACCTCGTCACCCACAATGTAAACACATGAGAAGGAAGGCAATAATGTAGAATGTGGTACTTTCATGGCGAAAACTGTGGCATTTTAAAAACAAATTGCTTAAGGGATCAAAAGAGGAATATATTCAAAGCAGGCAACTTTGAGTGATACTTACTGTATTCCTTTAAGTTAGAAAGCAATGGAAACAGAATAAATAGAACTGTTAGTGAATCTCTTTAATACTACAAAACCAAATATCTTCCTTATGTTGATTCATCTGTGATTAAAACTCATCAAACATCACAGATCAAATAGGAAAAAGAAAGTTATTGGGGAAAATATCTCTACAGAGAAGAATGTCATCAATATCTAAAAGAAATAGCATGTGACCATTAACAAGGTATAAAAGAAAGAACACTATACTTGGATTTAGAAAATCTGGATTTGATAGCAGTTCCACCACTTTCTGGATGATCTTAGGCAGGCTGCATAACCACCCTGAAACTCGGTTTCCTAATCTATAAAATAGATATGCTATCTTCCTCATGAAGATTAATAAATCACTTCTTTTGGTTATCTCTACTTGGATAATGCCAAACTCATGACTTCAGAACAGAATCCATAATCTTTCTTCCATTCCCCTAATCTATCACATAGGTATTCTTCCCCCATCATTCACACTGTCGCTCTCCTCATTATTTCTCTAGGCTTATCTTTTACCTTTCCTCCCATCTCCCTCTTTAAAATCCTTAGAGTTCTTAATAGCTTTCAGGGAAAGACTGAATTTTAAGTGATCATACAAGGCACGTATTTGCCTCCCACTCTAGATAAATCCCCACAGCAACCAGCCACACCAAATAAAATCTCTCACCTCTAAACAAAATAGAACATGACACTCATCTGTCTCTTGCACAAGATGTCTTTGCCTAGAAACTCTTGTCTGTGTCTTCATCAAGCTATATCATCTGTGTCCCTTGAGGCTTAGATCAGGTGCTGAGGAACCTCTCAAACCATCACTCCCTCTCCTCTATATCAAGTGAATAACTTAGATACTTCTCTTGTGATCCCATAACACCAAAAGGATAATCTCAAACATAATGAATCAAAATTGTTGTTACTTGTTTATTTGTCTATATCAGTTATGGCATTAGCTGTCTATATCACCCACTATACTATATATATAGATAGACAGATAGATTATATATGTGTGTGTGTGTATGTGTAATTTTGGCACCCTCTGTATGTGCACGCGCGCGTGTGTGTGTACACTATACACTACACTATACATTTCTTGAAAACAAGAATTATTTCATCTCTGATGTTCCAACATACATTACATGAAGTACCAGACAGTGTCTGAAATAAACGGTAATGTTTCTGTTTTTCAGATGTTAGTTATATTTACATGAAGTTGATACTCATATAAGTAACCTGCTTAAGAGAGCGGGAATATGCCTGAGGTAAAAGTAATCAAGTAAGAGCAGCTCACAATATTGAAGCAGAGGCACTCCAAAGGGATATTCAAAACATTATGACCTGAAATCAATCCATGGAAAACTATTAAAATATGGAAGAAAAACTATAAAAAGTTTGGAAATTCTTAGAGCTCGGCAATGAAAGTCTTCCCTAGATGTCTTGACATATCAGCACAATCACAAAAAGCACATTAGGCTGTAACTGTAGAACTCATTAGTGTGAAACTTAAATACTAAAAAGAATTCTTTTGAAAACTTTACTGCTAAGATATTTAAAAACCATAAGACTAACTAGTTATAGCAATAAAAGTGAATATGACATGTAGTGTTTCAATAAAATAACTTACCACAGGTATCACTGTACATTTTGATAAATCACCAAACAGTCAGGCTTTTAGAGTTCAAAATATAAACTTAATTTTCTTTCCAGAGAGGAAACAGAAAAACCCTTTTCTTGAGTTATAAAAACTTAGTACCAGAACATTCTGTATCTGCATTTATTAAGTTAAATACCAGTTATGACAACTGATTTGCCAAAGTTTAAACATAGGACATTTAAAGATGATTAAAATAGAACCTAAAAGAGCTATATGGTAGGATATAAACAAATACCACATTCCATTCTAACTCCCAAAAATCTGAAATAGGTCAGTTACATCTGTAAACAAACAGCATGAAATTAAATGAAGATTATTTTCTTTACCTCCACTATGCCTAGAGGAATCTGTCAGTATCACCCCAAAATTGTTGTTTGCAGCCTCTGAAACAACAGGATGCTTAGGGAGGCCCACAGGTGGAGAGGATGCCTGGGTGTTTTTTGATGAGGCTGTTTTCTCTAGGAAGGTTAAAAGACATATACTGTAACATAGGCTTATATATATGCAAAGTAAAAAAAAAATACTCTGAAAGTTAACTAGTACAAAGGTATAAATATATGAACTTATCTGTCACAGTGACTAAATGTAACACCTACATTTTAAATACTTAGCTGTTAGAAGGAACTGACAAAAAATTACTGTCTTTTTCTTGTTTAAGGGAAAGCTAAAAATGTGTCTTCCTCATTCCAACTTTATTTTGCAAATGTAAAACAGCACAAGTGAAAAGGTCAAATTATTAGTGTAAACATTTTCAAACTCTTAGTCTATTTTTCTTTTTACTGGACATGTTTCTTGATTCTAAACCATAAAATTCATTAAAGAGCTTCTGCTAAGTTTTTCACATGAAAATTGTCACATTGTTTTAATATTTCAAAAGGCAAAAAGTGAAATTGGGTGAATTTTTGTTTTATTGAAATGCATGCTTATTATTCAGTATTTACAGGTCAGACTCTGTGAACACCTGACAACTGATTGCGAAAATTAACTCAAGGTACATTTAAAATAGGAAATACTCATTACTTTTCTTGCCATACTCAGTAACTAGACAAAAGAGTTTTTTCCAAAAGCCACTAGATAGATTCTTCTCAATCTTCATACCTCCTTTTCATTATAGTACCATACCAAAATACTCTTCCTCCCAGTTCCCATCTCCATCTGCTGGAGTCTCTCTGTTCATTTACAGCCAAGTCATGATGATAGCATTTCAATCAAGCTGCCCTATGGAAGGAATATCTCTTCTTTGTGCTCTCCCAGCACCGTCCTTGGAAATCTCCCATAGTACCTGGCATATGCTGGTCTCTCTGCCTACACTCTTACCCTCCTCCAGTCTATCTGCAGCCCCAGCCAGAATCATCTTGCTAGAACAGACGGCACATCATGTCACTCCTCTGTTCAAATGCTCCAGTTCTCCACAACTCATTCAGGGGCAAAGTCAAAGTCCACACAAGATGGAGGGTGTGATTTGGATACCCTCTCATCTTCCTGAGCACCTCTCCCTATTCACTTACTTTGCTTCCATCACAGTTGCCCCCTTGGTGCTCCTAAGGTATACCACATACACTCTCCTTGGGGATTTGGCACTTGCTATGTCACTGCCGGGAATGTTCTTTCCCTGGATAGTCACATGGCTTTCTAATTCCCCTCCTATTTAAGACTCTGCTCTGATGTCAACTGCTCATTGAGGACTTCCCTAGTCACCTGCTTAAACTGTTAAAAACTACTACACCAGGGCTGGGCACAATGGATCACACCTATAATCCCAGCACTTTGGGAGGCTGAGGTGAGAGAATTGTCTGAGTCCATGGGTTCAAGAGCAGCCTGGGCAACTTGGCGAGACCTCATCTCTACAATAAATTAAAAAATTAGCTGGGCATAGTGGCGCATACCTGTATGTTCCAGCTACTTGGAAGGATCGCCTGAGCCCAGCAGGTCGAGGCTGCGGTGGCCATGAGCATGCCACTGCACTCCAGTCTGGGTGACAGAATAAGACTCTAACTCAAAAAAAACAAACTACTACCCCTACTTCCAATAACCATTCCTAATTTATTTCTCTCATTAATATGTACTAACAATTTTTCTAATGTACTTACAATTTAGGAATAAGTCATTCCCAACTAGAATTTAATCTCCATGAAACCACCAAGTTTTGTCTGTTTTTTTATTGCCCAACACATAAAAGACATTCATAAATATGAGTTGAATTGAATTAAATTTTGTCTTGTAGTTGGTATTTAAGTATATGCCTTTCCTTCTTTATCAAAGTATAAGCTCCATTGAGATGGATCTTGTCTTGACCACCTTCATTTTCCCTGTATCACCTATCCCAAGGCCTTGCATATCGTAAGCTCTAAAAAATATCTGTGGAGTGTTAGACGGAATGTTACAATACAGTTATCCAAATGTGGTCCAAAAGAACAGGGAACTACAATAGGATTGTTCAGTGAATTTATATATAAGAATCTCTACTATTCAAAAGACTCCTTGCTGTTAAATTGACATCAAGACAGCAAGTGTATTCCTCTAAAGAAAGACTATACTCACCTTTGCTGGTTCGGAAGGTGAGCATGGCAGGTTGTCCTTCACCTGCTGCACTCCTTGCTACCATCAAGACTTCATAAAGACTAGATGGCTCCAGTTCAGTTAGATGGAGCTCATTTTCACTTCCTGGGACTCGAACCGTGTGCCAGTTTCCCACCATGCCAACACCATCGTCCAGCTGCCCAAGAGAAAACATTCCAGAAAAAACAGGAGATGGAGGGCAGGAAACCTTTCAGTTACATTTGGTAAAAAAATTAGAATTCATTTAATTCTAGAAGAGTTTTGGGAAGTGATATTACATAGTAAGTAAAAAAGATACCATACTACTTTAAGAAAAATAAGGGGACCTGGAGCAAGAACTCTGGAATTTGCACCATAAAAAGATGCCTGGCTCTGCTACACATCATAATTGTGTGGCTTCAAGCAAATAACTGCCTTCCTGGAGTCTGTTTCCTTTACTTGTAATAGAGATAATACCTCCTTTCTTTTCTTTTCTTTTGGGCTAACAAAAGAATAAAGTAAGTGTAAAATAATAGGTATTACTGGTAATATGGAAAATCATAATAATTTATGATCAGTTAATACAGATATACTCCATATGTTTGTATGTGTATGAATTATATAATTATTTATTATATATTTTCTGCATTCTTTTTCTCCGCAAGCATTTCCTTCCATGTTTATTTTTTAATGTCCATCTTCCCCACTAGTCAGTATGCTTTGACTATTTTCAGCATTCTTGCTTCATGTCTTGATATTATTCAGCATATGTTGGAGAAAATAAAAAGGATCTAATCAGTTGCTTCTTGGTTAATGGAACCAAGAGACAATGCTGCATAGAGGTGTTAGGGTAGATAAGATTACTAGCAAAACTTTCATCTATAATCATCAGGTTAGAAACAGTAGATAAACTTTAAAATATCATCATGTTAGTTTTTCCAGTCATTAAAAACATTACCATTCAACAGCAAATACCAAATGTCTTAGACAAAGAAAATGATTTTCAATATGAGTTCATCCCCTACCATTTCATTCATTTACTGGTCTCATTAAACAGAAAAGAGCTTTTTCATTCTGCTTTAATACAAGCCCATGGGGGGAAATCATTATCTGAAGAATCAATTGAGAGGCCCAAGATTTACCAAAATAAATGACCAAACTAAGTAAGAGTTTAATACAATTAAAAAGACAACTTGAAATACAAATAGTTGTCAAAGATTATGCAAAGAACTTTGTCCAAATAGTTGTTTCTAATAAGAAACTGCTTTATTTGCTAAATAAACAGCATTCTATTATCTTACAGAAGGAAGGAATTACTGTTTTAAAAGTGGCTTACAGAGCTTTATACCTAAAGGGTTAAAATGTTTGATTAAAAAAATGTCAAGACATCACGGGGTTCTTAGAATCCCAATTTGGGAGAAAAAAAATTTATACTTCATTCTTATTACTTTTATAAGATTGGTAAATCCAGGATAATTGGTAGAATACCTCTGACAAACTTATTCTGAAACACTCTTGTCCTGTTTCCTGCCATTCCACAAATGGAAAACAATAAGCATATATTACTCAAACAGCAGAGAAGGATAATAAATGAGAAGACATTACCTTTCGATACTTCACAAAATAGGCATTAATGGGCAGTCCACCATCCTTGCCCGCCCTCCATACCAGGTTGTATGTATCTGGCGTTTGAGTCTGCGGGGGGCTCAGTATGATGGGGGCATCAGGAACAGAAGTGCCACTAGTATTTTTCTCTGATGATGATTCTGCTGCACTGGAATGTACCTTCCTTGGAAATGAGCTCAATAATCTAGTTTCTGAACCATCTCTTTTATCTCTTTCATCATTCTGAGTAGCATCGGAAGATGTGACTGCTTCTGCTCTTGTATTTGTTTCAAAAGGAACTGCAGAGAAAGAGAGAGACGAGAGAGAGAGAAGATAGCTTGAAGAAACTCATTATTTCAGTGTCTTACCCACAGTGATATTGTTAGTAAAATCTGAGTCCTTGAAGTTAAAATAGGTAACATTTTCATTTATGATACATGGAAACATTTAACCTCTAGTAGCAATCTCTTGCTTATGGGAGAGCACATGCATTATTTGAAAACCAATTATACAATGTAATAGCTTAGTGGTTTAAAAGTTTTTCTTTTTGCCTTGCTCTCTATTAGTATTCCCTCTTTTGCATTAACAATTTTCTAGCCTATCCTCAGAAGATTTTAAGCTGAAGACCATGAGGCATCAACTCCAGTGGTAAATGAAACACAATGAGCAACACATTCCATTGAGAACAAGGTGATACAGATAGTGAGGAAATGGTCAAGAGTCAGGCTCCTACCTACTGTGTAGCTAATCTCCAAAAACAAAAAACAAAACAAAAAAAAACACCTCCCAGTATTCACACTCTTGGGTAGTCCCCTTCCACAGTGAACCTAGGCTTAAGCCTTAAAAAGACCTGGCACACCTACTCTCACTTGCACTCTTGTGATCTAGCTATTACCTACAGATGTCCAAGCTAGCCACATGTAGGAATTACATGGAGATAGATAGAGATGGGGGCAGAATCCAGCCCCCACAAAGGTGCCACACATGTGGGTGAAGCTACTTTGGCTATTCCAGACCCAGGTGCTATCTGATTACAACTGTATTAAGAGACTCCAAGTAAGGACATCTGAAGAACTGCCCAGCTTCATCTAGTTAACTCCCAGAATCATGAGAGATAATAAAGGGGCTATCGCTTTAAGTCACCAGTCTTTGTATAGTCAATTATACAGCAACAGTTATCCCACACCCAATAGACACCTACCCTATACCCAGAAAACAATCTACCTCAAAGAAGGGGGAAGAAATGAAATCCTGGACAGATAAGGGAAAAATGTACTTATTTCCAAGTCCTACAATTCCTTCAATTCCGCTGAAGGTTGGCTTAAGAAATTGCCAATCTAAAGATAGATAAAACAAGCATACAGCCTTAATATTTGCTACTAACAGCATACATAACATACCAAGGAGGGTAAAAAATAATTTATTTGCACTGAAAAAATAGGTCGCATATATGCATTGAAAAATGAGGTTGCATATCTAACACAAACATTGTACTAGATATTTAATAAACAAAGACTCATTTAATTCTCAAAACAACATTCTTTGGTAGAAGGTAATACTCCCACTTTACAGATGAAGAAATTAGGGCTCTGAGACACTAATGACAACAGTTGCCAGAAGAATGCTAGTAGTACTGCTGTAAAAAAAATGAGAAAGCAATTTGTGAAAACAAATATACTGCCAGTACAATAAAACCTGAAGACTGACAGCTTGGTTCTTCTAAAGTGCTATTCATATTGGCAACAGAAAATTCTATTTTTCACTCATCTGTGGAGGAAGGGTATAAAGGAAACAATATTATAGTTTCTTTTCCACAATGAAGTCAGATTCTTGATTTTTAAAAAAGGTGGGTGTGTTTGTAGGAGAACTACCGCATTTTAGTAGAGAACCAACAAGAAAACAGGACTAACAGTGTAAGGTCAGTTCTCTGTTAGTTTAAAAAAGAAAAAGGGTGTCCCAGAAGCACCCTGCATCAACGAAAACAAGAAGCTAGTGAGGAAATAATGTAGAAGAAAACTAATTAAGTTCACTGAGACAACTTCAAAATATTGCTTCTGGAACAGCAATATTTATGTAGTGAGTCAGACTGTGGACTGATATTCAGGGTGTGATCTGGTGCCTGCAAATGCAGAGAAATGGACTCTACCAAGTGGAGGTAATTATCTGTGGCTTAGGGTAGTGGAAGGCCCTTTTTTTCATTAGTAATTCTGTGGATCCTCTGGGCAGTTTACCACTAGGAAGTGGTGTTTGGCTATAGGAGAGTTTAAATACCACATGCCTCAGTTTATGAAGAGGCATGAGAAAAATTTTATGCTGCAGCCTGTACTCTGTATAAGTATGAAAATTCCATTTCTGCACTATTTAAGATGCAAAGAGATCTTTCCACAACTTGTATTAAGAGGGGGATTCAATTAACTTTCCTCTACTATTCCAATAAATATAATCTTGGAACTGGTGAGATATTAGATAAAATATAAAAGACCTTAACAGTACTTTGCAGTGTTTTCAGGCCAGACACAGTGGTTCATGCTTGTAATCTCAACATTTTGGGAGGCCCAGGCAGTAGGATCGCTTGAGCCCAGGAGTTCAAGACCAGCATGGGCAACATAGCAAGACCTCATCTCTATAAAAAAAAAAATCTAGAATTATCCAGGTGTGATGGTGTGTGCTTGTAGTCCCAGCTAATAGGAAGGCTAAGGCAGGAGGATCACCTGAGCCCAGGAGGTAGAGAATGCAATGAGCCGTGATCATGCTATGCACTGCACACCAGCCTGGGTGACAGTGAGACCCTGATTTTTTTTTGTAAAGTGTTTTCAAATACATTATCTCAATTTATCTTCATGTCAACACTGTGAAATGGGTAGGATAAATATTTAGCATTTTCAAGGTATAATGTTTTTTGAATTGAAAAAGAAATTGAGAAAACTGTGGCAATATAAATGAATTTAATAACTCTGAGTGGAAACTAAATGGGGAGTATAATCAGCTCTGTCAACGAAGCTCTCACTGTGACCACTCCTGTCAGCAAACTCTGCTCCCAAATTATTTAAGAAGCCCAGACCAACAACTCCCATTATAGTACTAAAGAATTACAACTCACTCTACAAATATTTGTACATCCTGGACCTCAAAAATTCAAGGTCTCTGGAAAGAATAAAAGGGAAGAGACAGTCAGCTCTCTCTGACATGCTTAGTATCCTCTTCACAGTAAATGACAGTTGGTATACTAGAACTTAATAAGGTTCAAAATCCTGTGCAAATAAGTGGGTTGTTATGTTTTAATAAACCCAGTTGAATCTTTTCTTTTTTTTTTTTTTTAGCTGTGGTCTCTGTTGCCCAGGATGGAGTAACAGTGGCACCATCACAGCTCACTGCAGCCTCAACCTCCTGAGCTCAGGTAATCCTTCCACATCAGCCTCCAGTGTCTGGGACTACAAGTTTGTGCCACCACACTTGGCTAGTTTATTTTATTTCATTTTTTCTGTAGAGATAGGATCTCCCTATGTTGCTCAAGCTGGTCTTGAAATTCTGGGCTCAAGCAATCCTCCCACCTTGGCCTCCCAAAGTACTGGGATTATTAGTGTAAACCACTGTGCCTAGCAAGGATCTTAATAATTACCATAGAATATGTAAAAGAGTCAAGGCAGGACTTCTTAGGTATGGTTGGTGGAGTTACTATACATAAAGGTGGTATTTATGAAGACCTAAAATCCTGAAGCATCAGAGAATCTTAACGATCTTCTAAACAAGGCCGGGTACAGTGGCTCATGCCTATAATCCCAGCACTTTGAGAGGTTTGCCTGAGGCCACGGGTTTGAGACCAGCCTGGGCAACTTGGAGGAAAAAAAGATCTTCTAAACAAGTTAGCTTATGTAATTTCTATGGGCCTAAGATTTCTCATATTTAATGTGAGGAAGTTGGACAAAATATCTAGTTCCATCAACTATGACCATGACATCTGTCTCCCTAAACCCAGTATTTATATAATATAATCACTTCAGCTAAATTCTACTCCAGGAGCTGCTGCAACTATACCTATTATGCAACTAACAATTTTTAGCAGAGCCACTCTTATGTTTGCCCCAAAGAAGATATATAAATGATACACATATTCACATATGCATATTCATGCAAGCATATACATGTTCATACATGTATATATTCTTTTTTTTTTTTGAGTTGGACTCTCACTCTGTTGCCTAGGCTGGAGTGCAGTGGCATGCTCACGGACACCCCAGCATCGACCCACTGGGCTCAGGTGATCCTTCCACCTCAGCCTGCCAAGTAGCCAGAACTACAGGTGCACACTACCACACCAAGCTAATTTCTTTTTTTTTTTTATTGTAGAGATGAGGACTCGCCACATTGTCCAGGCTATTCTCGAACCCATGGACTCAGGCAATCCTCTCGCCTCAGCCTCCCAAAGTGCTGGGACTATAGGCTTGAGCCACCATGCCTGACTAAAATAACATCTTTCTAATCACTTTATCCCCTACTATAAAAGGAAATGATTAAACTAAGAAAAAAATAATATTGGCAACTCACCAACTGTGAGAGATGCTTCTGACCGTGTGGTGCCATGTTCATTTGTAGCTTCACAGATATATTTCCCAGCATGTTCCTGAGTAACAGCCTGAATGTAGAGAGAGCTTGAGCCAGCTCGGGACATGATGAAGTAGACAGGCTCAAGGTCAAAGACTCCAGGTCTTACTAAGTGTGATTTTCGGGATTTAGACCTAAGGACTTGAGATGGATGGCTGGTTATCAATCCATGGCTGTCATACCAACGAATGACTGGAACTGGCAGTCCAGTGGCATTGCAGGACAGAGTGACAAAGTCTCCATCTACCACCTTTGCACTTGTTGGCGCCGTAATTATAACTGGCTTGAATCCATTGTCTATTTAAAAAGTAATTCACATAAAAAAATTTAAGAGCATTATAGTATCTACAATGCAAAATAATTTCATCTAATTATTGTAATAATTAGAACAAAGATACCACCCTGCTTGTTAGTTCCCATCTCAATTTTCACCAAATAAAACTATCAATAAAAACTAGAATTTTTTATAGTCGTGGGCTCCTAGATATTTCTGACATAGATTTCCTGTCCTTCAGAAAGGAAGGAATGTATATCAGGAAATCTTTGGGCCGGGTGTCTCAGTCTATAATCCCAACACTTTGGGAGGCCAAGGCGATTGGATTGCCTGAGCCCGCGGGTTCAAGACCCACCTGGGCAACTTGGCAAGACCTCGTCTCTACAATAAATCAAAACTCAGCCGGGCGAGGTAGCGCACGCCTATAGTTCCAGCTACTTGGAAGGCTGAGGCAGAAGGATCTCCGGAGGCCAGCAGGTCGAGGCTGCGGTGGCCGGAAGTGTGCCACTGCACTCCAGTCTGGGCGACCGAGGGAGACTCCCAACTCAAAAAAAAA
>NW_007253955.1:212255-228003 GCF_000164805.1 Carlito syrichta
AAAAAAAAATCTTTGGAGAGTTTTCTTTTTCTTTTTTTTTTGAGTTGGAGTCTCCCTCGGTCGCCCAGACTGGAGTGCAGTGGCCGCTCCTGGCCAGCGCAGGCTCGACCTGCTGGGCTCCGGCGATCCTTCCGCCTCAGCCTTCCAAGTGGCTAGAACTACAGGCGTGCGCTACCACGCCCGGCTGATTTTTGATTTATTGTAGAGATGAGGTTTCGTAGGTGTACTAGACATATCTGACCCCTGGAAATACAGAATATATGAAGCTGAAACCTCAGACCTTAACAGAAAAAAAGTGTAAAGATGTATAAAACTAGGTAATATTTCTTCAAGAAAATGGTCAAATTTGGGGGTAGAGTCTGGTAGGAATCTGATTATAAAAAAACCTGAGAGAAAGAAACCAGTTCTAAATAAAAGATGATACATATATTTCTCTTCATAGACATGAACAACATTTTTGTTTCTGAATTAAAATATCATCAGTCTTTCGAGTCCTGGTATTGTCCAGAGGAATTTTTAAGTGAGCCTACAATGGAATATTGATCAACGCAGATGACATTTTCTCCAGCATGATTTTTTTTTTCCTAGTCCTACTTCCCATGTCTGACAAAATCAACAACTGATATCAGACTTCTGGATTTCTGCCAAACTGCTGAGCGTAAAATGCTATCTCACTGGTCAGAACATGTATTTTTCTGAGTATTAATGAGGTTGAACATTTTTCATGTGATTATGTGGCATTCAGATTCTTCCTCCTCTGTGAAATGCCTTTTGTCAGTTTTTCTATTGAATCATTTATCTTTTTTGTAATGGTTCAGAGTTCTTTGTATATAGTAAATACTGCTCTTTTCTTTCAAAATGTATGATACTAATATCTCCTCCTACTTTATTGTCTTTTCAGTTTTTAACAGAATCTTTCAATATTGAAGATGTTTTTATTTCAATGTCGTCAAATTTTTAATTAGCCTTTTTAAATGTCTTATTAAAATGTTTTACAAAGAGATCATATATTCTTCAACATTTTCTTCAAAATTTTTTCCATTTTGTCTTTCATATTCAGGTCTTTAATCACTGAGAATGTATCTTTATATACAATGTTAGAATTTAATTTCATTTTTTTCTCCATTTTGATAACCAAGTATCCCACATCAAAATTTGAAACAGGTATCCAGAAGAGAAGAAAGAAGACATTAAAAATACCAAATTAGACAAAGGTAGGGTATGAGACTGAAGAAAGGGGCAAAATAATTTTGTTGGGGTAACAAAATAATTTTTAAAAACAGGAATGTCTCATATTTCATGTGAAATTGTATTACTATGCTGCAGTACTGTCTCCAAACCCAGATATTTAATAAAGTGAAATTTCACTAAAAAAAGAAAGAAACAGGTATCCTCCCACTGGTGACCTGCAACGCCAGCTCAGTCAAGTCCTTATGTGCAAATGTCTTTGTGACAGTCTATATTTTGTTTCAAGAGTCTATTTATTTCTGCACCAATACAATACTTTCTTAATTACTATAGGTATTTTATACATTTAAGATAAGTTTCTCATGTTCTTTTTCTTCCTTTAGAGTGTCTTGGCTATTCTTGGGTCTCTGATCATTCACATAAATTTTAGAATCAATGTGTCAAGGTTCTCAAAATGTTATGTTGGATTTTTAATTGGAATGACATAAATCTACAGAAAATCTTTGGAAAGACAAAACTGTATGATACTGAATGCTGATATCTATGAACTTATATCTTCCTATGTAACTGGGTCCATAGTTACAGTTGCTAATAGACAAAGGTGATTTTGTTTGTTTGTTTGAGTTGGAGTCTCACTCTGTCACCCAGACTGGACTGCAGTGGCTGCTCCCAGCCACCGCAACCTTCACCTGCTGGGCTCCGGCGATCCTTCCGCCTCAGCCTTCCAAGTAGCCGGAATTACAGGCATGCGCTACCACACCCGGCTGATTTTTTGATTTATTGTAGAGATGAGGTCTTGCTGTCCAGGCGAGTCTTGAACCCGCGGGCTCAGGCAATCCACTCACCTCAGCCTCCCAAAGGCAGGGGATTACAGGCTGAGCCACCGAGCCCGGCTTTAAAGGTGATTTTTAAATCACATTTTCTGTGTGTTGCTAGTATATAGCAAGGCAACTGATTCTTGTTCATTGGTCTTCATCCAGGCACCTTGCTAAATGTTCTTATTATATCTAATAATATATATAATAGTAATAATAACCAGCAAACTATTTGGGACATTCTATGTTAACAATCATATCAATTATAAATTAATAACAATTTTGGTTCTTATTTATTTTCATATCTTTCTGCACTATTAGGATCTCTAATATAATGATAACTAGAAGGGATTTTAAAGGGAATAATTCTCACATTTCACCATTAAAAGTTATGTTTCCTGTAAATTCTTATTAGATGTTCTTTATCAAGTTAAGAAAGCTCCTTTCTATTTCTATCTTTATTTTATTTTATTTTTTGAGTCAAGATCTTACTCTGTCATCCAGGCTAGAGTGCAGTGACTTGATCATGGCTTGCCACAGCCTTGACCTCCTGGGTTCAGGCGATACTTTAGCCTCAGTCCCTGAGTGGCTGGGACTACATGAACATGCTACACACAGCTAAGAATGCATAAGAGACAAGGTCTCACTATGTTGCCTAGGTTAGTCTCAAATCCCTGGACTCAAGCAATCCTCCTGCCTCAGCCTACCAAAGTGCTGGGATTACAAGGAGGAGCCACTGTACCTGGATTATTTCTGTTTTTCTAAAAGTATCTAACATGGATACTGAATTATGTCCAATGATTTCCTGCCTCTGGTGAGATAAGCATATTGTTTTTCTCCTTTAAATAAATAAGGTGAATGACAGTTTAAATTTCCTTTTTTTTTTTTTTTTTTTTGAGTTGGACTCTCTCTCTGTCGCCCAGACTAGAGTACAGTGGCCGCTCCCGGCCACCCCAGCCTCGACCCGCTGGGCTCCGGCGATCTTTCCACCTCAGTCTTCCAAGTAGCTGGAACTAAAGGCACGTGCTACCACGCCTGGTTAATTTTTGATTTATTGTAGAGATGAGGTCTCGCCAAGTTGCACAGGCAGGTCTCGAACCCGCAGGCTCAGGCAATCCACTCACCTCAGCCTCCCAAAGCGCAGGATTACAGGCTGAGCCCGGCTTTAACACTTTAAATTTTCTGATGGATTCCCAGGATAACTGCTTGGTCAAGAAGTATTTTCTTTTTTATACACTACTGGCTTGCTCATTTTTATTTAGGATTTTTATACCTATGTTCATAAATGAGAATGGTCTTTGGTTTTCCTTTCTTGTACTATCCTTTTGTAAGTTTGGAGTCAAGACTAAAGAATTTACATCTTTTCCTTTTCTCTGGAAGAGTGTGTATAATATTTGGAATGGTCTGTTATTTGAAAGTTTGATAGAACATCCATAAAGCCATTGGCCTGGCACTTTCGTTGTGGGAAGATTTTTAATTCCTAACTAAATTTCTTTCATAGGGGTAGGACTACTCAGGCTTTTTATTTATTTTAATTTAGCATTCCTAAGTTATAATTCCCTCAGATTTTGTCCATTTCCATCTACATTTACAAATTATTGTCATAAATTTTTTTTTTTTTTTGAGATGGAGTCTCACTCTGTCGCCCAGACTGTCGCCTCGACCTGCTGGGCTCCGGCGATCCTTCTGCCTCAGACTCCCGAGTAGCTGTAACTACAGGGCGCGGGCTACCACGCCTGGCTAATTTTTTGATTTATTGTAGAGATGAGGTCTCGCCTGCCCAGGAGGGTCTCGAACCCGCGGGCTCAGGCAATCCACTCACCTCAGCCTCCCAAAGGCACGGAATTACAGGCTGAGCCATCGAGCCCGGCTATTATCATAAATTTTATAATAATTTTATTATTTTTAATTTCTATAAGACTTGTACTTATGGTCCCCTTTTTATTCCTAATACTGTTTATTTTTACCTGCTTTCTATTCTCTTGATCAAAGTTGCCAAAGATTTGTCCATTTTATTCATATCAAAGACAATTAATTTCTCTAATATATAAAGAACTCTCATAAATCAATAAGAAAAAAGACCAACAAGTCAATTTTCATAATAAGCATAAGACAATGAACAGGAATGCAAATTCCTGTGTATACACAAGAATGCAAATTCCAATGGCGCAAAAACACATAAAAAGATGTCCAATTTCACTAACAATAAAAGAAATACAAATTTAAAAGATTTTTAACCTATCAAATTGGCAAAGATAAAAAAACTGACAATACTGCATGTTGGTGAGGGTATGAGGAAACAGGGCTATATACATTGCAGGTGAGTATAAGCTGGTAACATAGAGAGAAATTCAGTAATATCTATCAAAATTACCAACACATATAAGGTTTTATTCTGCAAGTTCATTTCTAGAAATTTCTCTTACTGATACACATGTGCAGAATATTCTTTATAGATGAGCATTCATCATAGAACGATTTGTAATAGCAAAAGATTAAAAACAGCCATCAATAAGGTACCAGTCCAATTGTTACAACTATACAACAGAACTCATAGCCATTTTTAAAAAGGAATGAAATACTCTTTTATGTACCACATTGGAAGAGATCCAAGATATATGTCAAGTAAAAAATTTAAGATAAGAGTGCTACCACCATTTATGGAAAACTGCAGATATTCATATATGGAAACATAACAACCACAAATAGCCAAAACAATCCTCCGCAAAAGAAACAAAGTGGAAGGTATCACACTTCCAGACTTTAAACTTTATTATAAGGCTACAATAATCAGAACAGCCTGGTATTGGTACAAGAACAGGCATACAGACCAATGGAACAGGACAGAGATTCCAAAAGCAAAATCTCAATTTCTCAACCAACTAACTCATTTTCGACAGTCTCTACCAACGACCACTGGGGAGACGAGAATGGTGCTGGAAAAACTGGGTAACCACATGAAGAAGATTGAAACAAGACCCCTACCATCACCATACACAAAAATCAACTCCAAATGGATCAAAGACCCTAATGTAAAACCTCAAACTATAAGAATCTTAAAAAATGCAGGGAACACTTATAGAAATCAGAATTCTTGATCAAAATCCCAAATCTCATGCTGTAAGAGATAAGATAGACAAGCAGGACCTCATTAAACTGAAAAGTGTCTGAAAAGCAAAAGAAATCATCAAGAGAGTGGGAAGGCAGCCCACAGAATGGGGAAAAATATTGTTTATCTGACAAAGTCCTAACATCTAGGATCTACAAGGAACTCAAATGTGCTGAAAGGAAAAACAAAAACAAAAAAACAGCCCCATTAAAAAGTGGCAAAAGACATGAATAGATGCTTCCCAAAAGAAGACATAAGAGCAGCTAACAGATGCATGAAAAAATGCTCAGCCTCACTAATCATCATAGAAATGCAAATCAAAACCACACTGAGATACCACCTAACTCCAGTCAGGATGGCCATCATCAATAACTCAAAAAACAACAGACGCTGGAGAGGATGTGGGGAAAAGGGAACACTTCTACACTGTTGGTGGGAGTGTAAACTAGTACAACCTCTGTGGAAAACAGTGTGGAGATTTCTGAAAGATCTAAAAATTGACCTTCCATATGTATGATCTGGCAATCCCCTTTCTAGGAATATACCAGAGGAACTCAAATCATACTACAAAAAGACAACTCCATCTGCATGTTTATTGCAGCACTATTCACAATAGCAAAAACATGGAACCAACCATGCTGTCCATCAAAAGTGGACTGGATTTTAAAAGTGTGGCACATATATATGATGGAACATTATGCAGTCATAAAGAATGACAAAATTATGAACTTAACAGCAACTTGGAAGGTTTTAGAGTCTATCATACTCAGTGATCTATCACAGAAACAAAGAAGTAAGCACCACATGCTCCCACTCCTAAGTAGACCCTGAACATTTATCATAATAGCAGAAAGAGATTGTCAGTAGCAGGACACTGCCAGATTGGGGAGGGGGGCTCAAAACTTCAGTAAGGGTACCTGGTCCCACATCAGACAAAGTGGGGATCAAAGGGAGGCCCAAACCTTACCTGTTCGATGACCACTTATGCACTAATCCTGATCCTGAATTGTACCCCACATCTTTAAGTTAAAAAGTAAAATTTTAAAAAACAAGCTATTGTTCAAAATGGACACACACACATACTCATGTTGCGTGTAACTGCTTGCATATGAATATACAAGGATGTTCAAGAAACTGATACAACTATTTAGTTATTAAGAGAGGACTTACTGGCTGGGGAACAAGAATGAGAGAGACTTTATACCATATAATGAGTTTGATTAAATATGGTTGCTTCTTCACAGAAATGCCTATCTGCCACTAGCAAGGAACATGGAAAATGAACACGGTTCTTGGATGGTGATATGGTTATTTTTTCTTAGTAAAAAGAAAATTTTTAACTACAACAAAAGTCTGTAAAGTAAAATTTTCTATGATTACATGACCTAAAAGTCTACCTTTTTCAATTTCGAGTCTCGCAGTAGACTGCATAAATCCAATTCCGTTATCTGCTAAACACTGATACAGCCCAGCATCTTCCATGGTAACCCCACTGATTTTCAGTTCATTTCCTGAAGTCAGATGTCGTGGGGAAAGATGAACAGGCTCTGCATTATGAAACCAGGTACGGTTGGGGGCTGGGTTCCCACGAACATCACAGGTAAAGTGTACTGTGGCACCCAGAGACACCATCTGATCCTGCAGTCCTTTGGAAATGGAAGCACGTTCTGAAAATAAAAATACAAATTAAATTCTAACTCTCAAGATGTACTTTTTAAATTATCACAAAAATTATCATGTAAATTCTTCTCTCCACCAATAACTAGTCAAAACCAAGTTGTATTGTATATTCACATTCTTCTGTCTGCTGTGGTTATCAAAAAAAATTGAAATGTATTTTAACTTTCCACTAAAAGGATAAACCATATGTTACTAATAAGTTATACTCCTTTATAGATTGCTCCACCCATTTAACTCCCCCAACACACATGAATACACAGATATACCATACACACAAATAGTTTCTAATCTTGGGCTTCTCTTAGCATTTATTTCAGGTGATTAGTTTGAAATAAAGTGAGAGTTTCCCTAGATTTCACACTAAACAAGAGCAAAAACAGCAGACTGTTTCCACAGAGGTTAAACTATTTTTATGGTCAAATCTACTTTGAGGTTAGATGTATAATAGGCAAAAACAAAGAAAGCAACTTCCTTTAGGATCCATAAAGTCAATTTTTACACAGAAAAAATAAATCATATATTGACATCTGAGGAATATACCCAATAAAATGATTATGCATATTAACCCAAACCTGATTATCACTTAATTTTAAGGTCCACCTGGCATATATATGTTAACTTCAGTTTTGCTACATCAGGCTGTCATTGTAAATAAACTCAAGTAGAGAGCTTACAAAAATTATATTTACTTTGAAATAACTTCCTGCCTATATTTTTTTTCTGGCTTCATGAAAATCTGTTTGGATAAAAGAAAACATTTTCTGCTGCTACATATAATAGTGAGGCAGGTAGCTGATTGAAAAGAAAGGAACTGCTTTGAAATAACAAGTATATACAGAAATGTGGGTAGAAATAATACAGATTTTCATGAGCCAGACATAGGTGAAAGCATCCTAAAAGGGAGAAATAAATTAAATAGATGGATTTATTTTGCGACATTATTTTCTTTTTCTTTTTCTTTTTTTGAGTTGGAGTCTCACTCTGTCGCCCAGACTGGAGTTCAGTGGCCGCTCTCGGCCACTGCAGCCTCGACCTGCTGGGCTCCAGCGATCCTTCCGCCTCAGTCTTCCAAGTAGCTGGAACTACAGGCATGCGCTACCAGGCCCGGCTAAGTTTTTGATTTACTGTAGAGATGAGGTCTCGCCAAGTTGCCCAGGTGGGTCTCAAACCCGTGGGCTCAGGCAATCCACTCACCTCGGCTTCCCAAAGCGCTGTGATTACAGGCTGAGCCACCAAGCCCAGCTGAGACATTATTTTCTAATCAGTACTCTCTGTCTTAGTTACTACTACTGGATAATACATACAGGTAAAGCCCACAATCTTTCATTCTACTGATTATGTTTTCTTTCCTCCATGTTATGTCATGCAGAAGGGAGAACAAGCTCTGCACTGTATAACTAGGTTGGACTGAGGTTCCCAAGAACATTCCATGCGAAATGTTCTACGCCACCCAGAAATACAGCCTAACTCAACAGTCCTTTAGAAGAACAAAGCGCCAGGCTCGATAGCTCAGCCTATAATCCCAGCGCTTTGGGAGGCCGAGATGAGTGGATTGCCTGAGCCCGCAGGTTCGAGACCCGCCTGGGCAACCTGGCGAGACCTCATCTCTACAATAAATCAAAAATTAGCCGGACGTGGTAGCATGCGCCTGTAGTTCCAGCTACTTGGAAGGCTGAGGCGGAAGGATCGCCGGAGCCCAGCAGGTCGAGGTTGCAGTGGCCACGAGCGTGCCACTGCACTCCAGTCTGGGTGACAGAGTGAGACGCCAACTTGTAGAAAAAAAAAAGAAGAACAAAGCTTGTTCTGGCTCTAGGTATGGGTATTTCTAGATATTTCCTATTTTATTTTTAGTTCACAAATAATCTTTCCTTCAAACATCTGTTAGCCGAGAAAAATGGCTTCATTTGGATGTTAATAAGTAACATCTTACCAAGTACATTAACCATGTAAGTCACATGTTTGACATCTCCAGACTTGTTTCCCACCATGCAGGAATAGTTTCCAGAGTCCGATAGGTCAATGCTATCTGAGACAAGATGAGAATACAACCTTCTCCAGGTGCTTCCTGGCACAATATCCTGCCCGTTCTTCAGCCAATACACTTGAGGAGCTGGGACCCCACTCACCACACACTCCAAGGTTACAGAACTGTGAGGAAGAACAGCTAAAGCCTGAGGAAGCGTGGGGTGAAGAATGGAAAAGTCACCCGAAGAAGGGCCTGGAAAAGGAAAGGACACAAAAGATTATTAGTAAGTATTCATTTCCAATCTTTTCCTTAGCATAGTTGTGAGTATCCCCATTTTCCCATGTATTGTTTATATTATAAGATCTTACTTGGTAGCTATATCCTTTTTAGTGGAAGGTCAAAATTAATTCCGTGGTCCTTGAGGGCTACTTCTAAAATTAGCAGTTTGAAACAGATTTCTCAATGAACTCAGAAGCCACCCCTTTATTGTGCCCTGACTACTGGTACTATCTCAATTCAACCATCATAACCCAAAAGTCAGCAATGATTTTTATTATATCTGGAAGAAAGATAATGGATATATCTTTTTTTTTCATTTCACAGTTTTTGACTCACAAAAATTTGATTATAGCTGCTATAAAGCTGTATGTCCTCTATAAATTCTTCTTCTCTTGCAAAATGCAAGGTTCCCCACAGGTACTCACTTTGTCATTTTGACCAAAATTCCCTTCTATAAAGTTGTTTTAAAAACAAAACAAAACATATATAGTTATAGTATTATTCTATAATACATGAAGACTTTTTGTTTTTTTTTTGTTTTTTTTTTTGGTAAAACTTTCTTATGATAAACAGGATCTGAAAAAAAAATTAACTACATTTCCCAATCTTTCATGAGGAATATCTTAAAGAATTTTTCTTTTTCTAGTTACCATTATTCTCTCAAATACTTACGACTCACAAGGAGCTTTCGGCCAATGGGTTCAACCTTTAATTCATGTGTGACAGGATTATAAGCTGCACATTTGTATGATCCCTTGTCCTCTAAGGATACATTCAAAATCTGAAGATTTCCTGATGGAAGGATTAAGTAATTATCTGAGGAAGGAAGGGAGTACAGTTAGGCCTCTCCTTTAGAAAGGGTACCGCAGCACAACTACAACCCACAAAGGTTGACAGTTATGCTTTAAATGTAGACATGAGACTAGCAGCAAAGAAGCAATCAAGGAAAATTAAAATTCAAGGAATAAAGGAAAGGAAAAGTCAAGGCAGAAAAGAAAAAAAAAGTCAGCAGTACTAGTATAACAAAATCAAACCTAGCAGAAACATTTTAACAACAGACAGTAAATCTGAAAGTAGAAGAAACATGTTGAGACAAAGATACCATGACCACAGTTACCACCTTGGCAGACCTCTACCTATAGCACTGGTTACATGGTATTCCTGCACTGTCTATTCATTCATTCTTTTTTTTTTTTTTCATTCTGAGTAGCTACAGTGGCCCAGGAACAAGAGCTATAGCAATAAAGAGAGCAGGCAAAGGCCCCAAACTCATGCAGCCAGCATTCCAGTGAGGGACACGGGGGTGGCAGAGAAAGAGGCACATAATAAACAAGCAAACAAAAATATGTGTAACATAATGTCAGGTGTGATCAATTCTATGAAGCAAAATGAAGCTGAATAAAGGAGACAGAGAGCAAAAGGGCATGTTACTTTTGATAGGGCCATGAAGGTACCTTCTCTAAAGAAGGAACATCCAAGTAGGGACCTGAATGAATTGAAGGAAAGCCCTCAGGGCATAGAATTTTCATCATTTGTATATCGTAACCATTTATTTTAGTTTTCTCCACTTGACTGCTGAGAGTAGAGACTACATATCTTATGTTCTCTTGTATTCACAGTCTGTAACATACAGAGCTTAACAGCAGGTTTAATGAACATCTGCCATGTGTACCATAGGCTCTTCATAAAAGGTCTTACCTGTGGAATGTTTCTGCCATTTTCCCTGGATTTTATAGCGCACCTCAGCTTTGGGGTTACTCTCTGGTACACTGCAGCCAATGAAACCAGTACTTTTTTCTTCTGCTGTAATAACATGCTTTGTGGATAAACCAAAATCACCAAGAACTGAAATAAATAAGTAAATAAATAAATGCAAATTTGGACTCTTTTTTCCCAAAGGAAATATTAGAATTAGAAACAACATCTGCAGCATGGCATTTTGTGGTAGGTTACCCCCACCCAGAGGGTAGTACATCTTTCATTTCAGAAAGCAGCTGGGGCAGAGGTACATGGTTGAGGCCTGAGACCTAAGTCATGGAACCCTTTTTCAAAAGCCAATGCTTCCAGGGGACTAAAGAAATACAAATGCCTCCTAAAACGTCCAGGAGAACTGTAAAGCATTCCCATTCTGTCAAAATAAATCCTTTTCAATCCAATCCCTCACCAAAACTCACTTTCCTATGGATCTTCATTACATTTGTAATTACTCACATAGCAATAAAGTTGTTTCTGGGAATGAACCCACAACATCAATACAACCGAGGCAGTATCTCCGTTTAGATTCTCTGCATATACTAACTTGGTCTCAATTCCTCACAGTTTAAGTTTACTACAGATGGAGCCTGCAGGGAAGGGCTCTTTATTATCTCCAGTGCTTAAAGCATTCAGCAGCCTGCCACGAGGAATTCAGCCCTTCAGAGTGTGTCTTGGAGCTATCCATGGGTCACAGCTCTAAAAAAACATTTACTCTTCTCAGTTATGACAAACTCACTACTCCTGGGGAATCCAGATTTGTTCTGTATAAATAGGGGTGCCCTTACAAAGACATTTTCCATTGCTGGAAGCCATCACTGTTTGAAAGGCAGATGGTTCAAACTTACTAAGAAAAACCACGCATTCCAGATTTTCCATAAGTTCAATACTTAACATTCCTTTCTTTACAGTCAGTTATTTTTTTTTCCTGCTTCTTTAGCCTGGTTTCAATTAAATAAATTAAAATCACTCAGTAATCAAGGCAAATAAAACAATTATATGTGAAAGAAAGATAAAGGACTGAACGAAATAACTGAGTGTCAAAGTAGACAACAGCTTTTTTTGTTGTTATTGACATTAAGAACTCTTAAGCACTCACAAAGAAATTGTTCAGAATTCACATTAGAAAACTGTCCCTCCCTGGCAAAGCTGCAGAGATTATTTTTTTTTTAAATAGAAAAGAAAACTATCCCATGTCACTTTTAAAAAACAGCATTGTTATATATGAAGATACTAGGCTAGGCTCATAGAGGTTCAAGTACATTTCCCCAAGTTATACTCACAGAAATAATAAAGACTGGAATAAGAATTCCTACGTCTCACAACAAATCATATGCTCTTCCCACTATCCAAAAATACAAATACTAACAGTAACTTCAAGAAACCCTTATATTCGAGACAAGATTAAACTCACCTGCAGTGGATATTGTTGCAGGGCCACTCACAATTGCACCGACACTATTATTAGCAACGCACTGGTAGTAACCCGTCAGGGCAGGGTTCAGAGAAAGAATTGTCAAAGTCCCCTGATGAATCTTAATATGTTCCAGGTTTCTATCCATTTTTTTTCCATTATGCAACCATGAGACATGAGCGGTCACAGGTTTAGCAGAACAACGTAGTACTACGGGTCCACCAAGTTTCTGGACAGCAGAGAATGGCTCAGAAGTAAAATAAGGTGCCAGGTCTACAAGGGAACATTCCCGTGTGCAAAGGGATGGGGAAAGTGCAAACGCAGGAGACAGGGGAAAGAGAAAGAAGAGTACATTAAACACATTTTATCCTAATCTTTGAGACTAAAGGCCACTGCTTATTTTATTTATATATTGTCATTCTTGATACTTGCAAAATTCTATTTTTTGGGAAGAAGGGCAACATGTTAGCCTAGGACTTAACAATGAGGGTAGAACAGAAAATAATGTTTATGATATACATCATACATAATACTAATTCTGCTGTTTTTATTTATTTTTTATTACTATTTTTTTTAAAGGCAGGGTCTCACTCTGTGGCCCAGGATGGAGTGTAGTGGCAAGATCATAGCTCACCTCGAACTCCTGGGCTCTAGTAATCTTCCTGCATCAGCCTGCCAAGTAACTACAACTACAGATGCATGCCACCATGCCTAGCTATTTTATTTGTAGACACAGAGTCTCCCTATGTTTTCCAGGCTGGTCTTGAGCTGTCTTGGCCAAGAAATATTTATTGGAAAATATTTATTTTTGAGACAACAAAAGGAATACATTATAAGGACAAGGATGGGAAGGCCTGCCCAAAGCTCTACTAAGAGATCCTAAATTGATTAATCAAGTTTTTAACCATGTAGCTGGCCAAACAAATCTTAGAAACAACTTTGGAAACCACTATTATCAGCAAAGCATTGAAGTCAAAATTTGTCTTGTATAGAAATCCCCCTCTTCTACTCTTACCTGAATTCACAGAAGAGCACAGAATCATAAGTGTAACATACAGCAGTATCCGTAAGGGTCCAAGATCTGGATGCATAGCGCCAGATTACAGAAGCAGGGAGGACAGACTTCCAGGGCAAAACCCAGGTCTTGGCTCACTAAAAAAAGTTAAGAAAGAAAATTCTAATCACAAAAATCCACTGAAATCTTTCATCTGAACAGCTGGAGTTGTGAACATCAGGGTTGCCATCTACTTTGAAAGCTCTGTGAAGAACATGTTAAATACTAGGCACTTAATGATCCACATCTTCACAATTCATAAACTGAGCTCTAGACATTAAATTCAAGTTAGGTTTTATTCATTCTTTCAAGGTACTAGGATACCTTTTACTACACAGGACGAATCATTCCAAATGAATACATTCAATGGCCTATAGTGCATTTCTATTTATATTTCTCACATGCACATAAAACTCCGACCAACGTGTATTCCTCCTCTATATTCCCCAAAAAATAACTAAACAAAAACAACAAAATAACAGCTAACACTTATATAGTGCTTACTACGTATAAGACACTATTTCAGTGCTTTTAATACACTAATTTAATCTTCACGATAACTGAATGAAGATAGGTACTACTGGTTTTCTCCCCCTCTGCTGTGTGACCTGTTTACTTAGCTATGACCTCTTTGAAGGCAAGAATGACATCATATTTAACTTTGTAAAATTCTAAGGCCTAGCGGAGAGTAGGCATTTCATAAGTGTTTCTTAAAATGAAAGGAATACTTCAATATAATGCAATTCCAAAGGTACCTTAAAGAGTAGTACTTTAAAAGAACAGCCATCTCATCTGAATTTAGCACGTTCTAGCTATACTATGCATTCCTTCAATCATTTATTCCTTCATATGCATAATTTTAAAATCCAGCAAAAATATAGTAAATGCCTACTCCACGCCAGCCACCATGCTAGACTAGGTTACTGTGTCTGCAAATTCTGTCCCTCATTCCTGCTTAGCCAGGGCTGGACCCTGGACCTATAACTAAGGAATACAACAAAGTTTCACGACAGTGCCACATTAATGACAATGTAGAAGAGAAAATTTTATGTGCATTTTCATTTATGCAAAAAAAGGTTAATCCCAACCATTAACAGAACTGGGTAGTAACACAAGGCAAGGCACCTCAAGTATGAGTTTTAATAAATCAAATAGTATCTTCCAGAATCTATTCATCTTCTCTATATCAGGTACTCCAAAATCTAAAAACTGCAAAGTCAAGTTTATCTAGGTCATGGGTATCAGGGTATGGTCTGCCTTTCAATTTTTTTCTTGCTGACCTCTTCTGAAAAGTGGGAGAGGATCTGTTGGCACCATTCATCGGCAGAAAAGTCGAGCTGTGTGAAAACTTTTTGGTTTATTTGAACTCTCACTTGGTTCAAGGGTAAGAATTGACATATCACTGGAAAACAGTCAAGGCAAAGTAAACATTCAAAAAACTTGTTAACAGGAGACATTTTCCTGAGAGAATGAGGACAAGGAGGATTGTTTCTTTCTTTTGCCAAATCTTTCAACTATTTATTTATTAAAAAGCAGTGAAACAAATTTCAAAGTCAACTTTAACCCTAGCTAGCGCATGACCTACTGAGTTACTTTATAGCTGTCCTTTAAAGTTTCACAGTTCATTACTGCTACCTAAATATTTTCACACAGGAATCTCCTTTATTAAGTATGTCTTTCTATTAGGTTACTCTTAACATATTCTCAGTTGACTTTGGAAGTTGGCAAGAATCGATGGCCATAAAAGGCATTTACTAAATATTTGTTGGCTTGGTTTATATTTATCCATGGCAAGCTTGCTCAGTTTGTTACAGAACTGTGAAATGACAACAAGAAGTTCAGGTGTGTTGTTATATGGGGTCAGGTAGCTCAACATTGTAGTGAACAACCACCAAGAGCACCCTAGGTCCATCCAACCTCATCAATAAACAACACGGACCACATTAGCACAACTGGAAAATCATTCAATGCTATGTCAATTTCAAAAGTATTATCTTAGTCAAAAAAAGAAACCCTTAATAATGATGTTGGTATTACTGATACTGGACTAGTAAGTTATTAGAAAACCAAATATATGTAATTTAGATATGTAAGGATATATGTTATATATGGGGTATATGTGTGTGTGTGTGTTTGTGTGTGTGTGTATAAAATTATAAAATTGTTCTGGTAAATGAACAATTTTTATTTTGTTTGGTAAATTTACCACAATTAAACAAAGCTCTTATCAGGAGTCAGTGGCTTTAATGTGTATGTCATCTTCCTCACCCATAAAAATGTACTTTAGCAAGGGAAATAATTCTAGTTTCCACTACACCATTGTCATCCCATCCTCCTCTTACCCTCTCTTTTCATCTGGAAATAATAATGACTAGCAGCCGGGTTCGGTGGCTCAGCCTCTAATCCCACGCCTTTGGGAGGCTGAGGTGAATGGATTGCCTGAGCCCGTGGGTTCGAGACCCGCCTGGGCAACTTGGCAAGACCTCATTTG
>NW_007253955.1:228023-233924 GCF_000164805.1 Carlito syrichta
GGGCAAGACCTCATTTCTACAATAAATCAAAAAATTAGCTGGGCGTGGTAGCGCGCACCTGTAGTTCCAGTTACTTGGAAGGCTGAGGCAGAAGGATCGCCAGAGCCCAGCAGGTCGAGGCTGTGGTGGCCGGGAGCGGCCACTGCACTCCAGTCTCGGTGACAGAGTGAGACTCCAACTCAAAAATAATAATAATAATAATAATGACTAGCAGAGAAAAAGCCTACAAGAGTAACCATCCCACACACATCACACGGGCACACCACTAGCCAAAAGATATGTGACCTCTGTTTCAGCGCACATAACATTCAAATATTCTCATGTAAAAATTAAAAACAGAATTCTGATTAAAATCATATCAAGATGGAAAAGAATTCTGATTTTAATCATATGGTCATTTTTTTAGAACTCAGTGTTTCTCTCATTTAGAATTGTTTTAAAGCACCCAGTGTTGACAGAATAATGCCTGGCAATATTGTAAACAAAATAGTCAAGTTTTTTTCAAGTATTTTACAAAAATATGTCACTTTTACAAGTAGAAAATTGTTAACAGAAAGTTTCTACAGCCAGGCTCGGTGGCTCAGCCTGTAATCCCGCGCCTTTGGGAGGCTGAGGTGAGTGGATTGCCTGAGCCCGCAGGTTCGAGACCCGCCTGGGCAGCGAGACCTCATCTCTACAATAAATCAAAAAATCAGCTGGGCGTGGTAGCGCATGCCTGTAATTCCGGCTACTTGGAAGGCTGAGGCAGAAGGATTGCCAGAGCCCAGCAGGTCGAGGCTGCGGTGGCCGGGAGCCGCCACTGCACTCCAGTCTGGGCGACAGAGTGAGACTCCAACTCAAAAAAAAAAAAGAAAGTTTCTACAAACACTCATTTGTTAAAAAAACTTATACATTCAACATAGACTGTGAAGAAAATACATAATATATAAAAAAAGGAAATATGAAAATCCCATCGCATATAGATAACACATCAATATTTTGATGTATTGAAGTACACATATATGTATACACTATATTTACATAATTGAGATTAGTGTGATGGTTTTAAATACTTTTATTCATTTATTATCTAATAACTATATTTCCTTATTAAAATTCTTCATAAATATAATCTGTAACAGCTGCAGATACTTATTTAAATGGATGTCTTGTATTTTAATCTACTTAACCATTCCCTTTTGGATAGTTAGGTTACTTTTTTATGTATGTGTGTAAATATAAGTATATATGCTTTTTTGCTATTACAGATAATGTTGCTACGAATACCTTTGTCCATAAATCTTTAACAACTTTTTAAATTATGCCCTTAGAATAGATTTTTAGAAGTATTCGATCAAGGAGTACAAACATTTCCAAGACTCTCTTTTTAAAAATTTTTTTTATTTTCAAATTGTGGGGTACAATTCAGGGTTGGTTATACAAACATTCATCGAGCAGGTACCCCTGTTGATGAGGTGTGCCCCCCCCAGTCAGATTTTGACTACTGTCATTCCCACCTCCCCACCCCCACCGCAGTTTCCAGCTATTGTCAATCCTTTTCTAAGACTCTCTTAATGCAAATTGTCAAGTTGTTTTCCAAGAAGAGGCTACAAATGGATAACTTCATCTCTAACAACCACTATCACCGGCATATGGTTTAGATCTTTACAGTGTGATAAGCAATGAGTGGATATAAAACATCGCTTTGAGCAATTAATTAAAATACTTAATAGGGCATAAAGCAACTTTCACTCTCTAATCGGTAAGGATTTTTCTAACAAAATTCTAAACTTATATAAAAGCAACTGCAATAAGAATGAAAGGCTAGGAGATTAAAGGCCACATTTGTCAAAGTACGTCAGTCTCTGAACTTCCAATGACAAAACAACATGAACACAAACTCTCTGCTTTTTATCCAAAACCTATTATATAGTAGGATAAGGAGTCACTGTTGTTACCCTGTATGGCTTTAATTTATAACATGTATTTCTCTAAAAATAAATTTGTATGCAAAACTGCTGACATTTTATGGGAATATTTGCTGACATTCAAAACAGTAACTGTCATTCATTTCAAAACTGTACTCTCACTTCCCTACTGCTTCTCTTGTTCATATAACATGTACATATGTATACCTCTATTTTCCTAAATTATTAGAAGTGATAAAATAACTCAAGGGGTTAGATTTTAAATCAGGCTTGATTCCCTGTGTGAAAAACAGAAGCGTTAGGCTTATCCAACTCAGAAGGAATTAATACGACCGTGAGAAAGTTCTTCTATCGCCTTCATATCTTCAGATAAAGTTAATGGCCAATGCAATTCTATTCTTTTCACTGCAGTTCTGAGTGGCTGATTTACATGTCTCAGAAGATGCTCAGTGGTCATTTTACTCCCAGGAAAGGACGTGGTAGTACAGTCTCTCCAAAAAAATACTACAGGGTACAAAAAAATATAGAACAGCCAAGTGTAGTACCCCATTAAACCTACAAATGAGGACAACTTGTTCCTCTATGCTGTAAAAATCTTTAGAGACTCCCCAATCTCCAAAGGCACGAGTGGTGTTCCTAAAGCCCTGACATCACTAAAGAATAGCTGGTATTTCCTATGTTACAAGTTTTCTTTAAGCCATTCCCTCCCATCCACACAGAAAGCAATTGGTTGTGTTTATAAACTGTACTTTCTATACCATTCCAGGCTTAGAAGCATTTCTGTTGGCAGAAGGGAGCCAAAGGTACGCCTCATCTTAGAATAAGAAAGGAAATACTTCCCTAACATTTACTTAACTTATTGTTCAGGTTATGAACTTATTGCTTTTATAACCCCTTTTCAACATGCTGCCAGAATAATCCTTTGGGAAAAGTCTTTCCTGAATTTCAAGATTTGATTACTTTGTTTTTGAAGCAACGCCTTTGATTCGTAAGGATGATCAAGGCTGTCTCTCTGAATCACTCCTCTCCCTAGACTCCTATCTCATACTTTCTTAGCTTTCTTTCAAGCTTAGGGAATAGCTAAAATTAATTTGTGAATAAAAACTTGGCTTTGGCAGGCCCTGATCACTGACTACATGAGCACAAGGGTGGGATCCGCAGATGCTGAACATTACTAGAGGAAGACGGGAGGGAGTGGGGGAGGGAGAATGTGGCAACACACTGGGTATCAGGTCCACAATGGGGAGAGGGGGGAAGAGGGTCAACTAGAAGCCCAAACTTCAACTGCATGCAACTTACTTATGTAGTAAATTCTCACTTGTACCCAAAAACTCTAAAATCTAAAAACATAAAAAAATTAAAACTTGGCTTTGGAATCAGTATAGTTCTTCAAAATAGGATATTCTTTAAGTCAGATTCCTTCTTAAAAAATAATCTTATTCTGCATGAAACTAGTGATTTTCTTCTTTAAAAAGAAAGATTGATCCGTATTTTCAATCTACTTCAAAATATGCTATTTATCAACTACTGAGAAAGAATTGTTTTCTAGAGTAACTAAAAAGAAAAACTAAAACATCTCTACTTAAATTTTGATTAAGTACTATCAAGATTAATTCAGTACAATTTTCAATTAGGGAAGTCAAATACAGTATATACTCTTTTTTTTTTTTTTTAATCCATTGAACTGGCTTGACCTTAATCACAGGCAACTTTAAATCTCCTGTCAAAATTTTCTTCATTCTGAATATCTGAACAATTTAAGAAGTTAACATCATTTCATATACAAACTTCTCAAAAAACTCTACTTTTTCAAATAAGTATTCATGCAATTCATTCATTCAATACAAAGGACATCTACTTTGGGCGAGATACTGTGAAGGGTACAAAGATGAGGAAGGCTTAATAATTCCTGAACTAAAGGAAACTGCAGCTCAACTGAGAAAAGGAGGAATGAACATAATTACCTCCAGAATAAAGAAAAATATCATAAATGCAATGAGAGAATAAATATTCAGAGTTCAAAGCAGAAGAATCTATCCTTTATTCAACAAATACTTGGTGCGTGCCAATTGTGTATCAGGCACTGAGCTATTCTGGCAACTCAATCATGAAAAAAAGAAACATAGTATCTGCCTATATGAGACTTATAATCAAGTGAAGGAAAATGACAAGTAAGGAAGCAATTAAAATACAGACTTATCTAATGCAGCAAGTATTCAGACTGCAACTTTTTGCCATAACAGCTCTTGAAAAGTTATTCTGTTTTTTGGACAGCTTTTTAAATTTTAACTCAATATAACGACTTTTTCTATCAGAAATTAAAGAAAAACATTCTAAAAAGTGGTACTTTGATATTACAGCTTTAGGTAAAACTAAATGTATACTCACCAAATTTATATAACACCAGTCTTTAGTCAGAAAATATCATGTAGAAAAAATTGAATTGCATGCTATGTTTAGATGACCCCAAAACATCATGCTTTGTGTACAAATGCCAGGTGGGGGGTGAGGGGGGACAGTGAGGATTTTCTACTAATCTCTGTAGTGTGTGTGTACCATTTTCACAAATTGTGAAACACTCTGGTGTTTAGCTTTTAATTTGCCATTAGGTGTTTTTCTGTGTTGCAACTTTGTTTTTAAGTGTACTTTGAATGCAAGGTAACTACCAGCCTTCAAAAGGCTTCCCTGTCTAAAAGACCATTTCCTGGCACTCAAACGCCTTCCAAGGACTTCCTCACTATCCTTCCTTCACCAGCCACTGCACTCGATGCTTCTCTTCCTCCTTTGCCAAACATAATGAACTCAGTGCAGTTTATTTAAGAACAAAATGTACTGATTTACTTTCAAAACAGTGTTCACCAGCTCTACAAATTTGCTTTCAATGCTCCTTTAATATATTTTTCTGTCTGTGAAAACTGGCTCTCTTGGATAGGGATGAAACACATTATAATTGTTTCCATCAAAATCAGTGGAAATGGTTTTCACTAAAAGGAAGAGTTTTTAAGAAATAAATGTTTTCCGGGGCAAAAGGTATATGAGGAAGTAAGAGGTGAGCAACAGAATAAAAGCAAGTATAGGTGCTGTAGGAAAAAGACAAGACTCACTTCACCTAGATGTGGACTCAGAGGGTTGAAGACTTCTCAGAAGAAACAATGACTAGGTGAAGTCAGACAGATAAATCTGGGGGAGAGGGTGAAGGGAGAAAGAGGAAGGGAAAGAAGGTATCCTAAGCAAAAGTAACAGTGTCTGCAGAATCAGAGGCAGAGAGAGCAAGGAGGTATGGGCTGGAGAATGCAGTAAGAACTTGGAGATAAGACGTAGGAAGGGGAAAGGCTACACAGGCGAGCAGACAAGAACATAAAGTACAATATAAATCATATTAAGGTGCTCGGCTTTTCTTCTGAGAGGAGGGTATGAAAGACTTTTTAAGCAGGCAAGAACATGATCAGATCTCTATGTTGCAATGTGGAGAATGATTGAAGAGAAGTTAGAAGGCTGCTGTGACAAAGCCTCAGCCTGTAATCCCGCACCTTTGGGAGGCTGAGATGAGTGGATTGTCTGAGCCCGCGGGTTCGAGACCTGCCTAGGCAGCGAGACCTCATCTCTGCAATAAATCAAAAAAATCAGCCGGGCATGGTAGCGCATACCTGTAATTCCGACTACTTGGAAGGCTGAGGCGGAAGGATCGCCGGAGCCCAGCAGGTCGAGGCTGCGGTGGCTGGGAGCGGCCACTGCCCTCCAACCTGGGTGACAGAGTGAAACTCCAACTCAGAAAAAAAAAAAAAAGAAAAGAAAGAAGATGAGGACCTGTACTAAAGAGAAATCAGGAGACAAATTTAAAAGATGTTGTTTTTTGGGGGAGGGAGGCTGAGGTGAGAGGATTGCCTGAGTCCAGGGGTTTGAGATCAGCCTGGGCAACTTGACGAGACTTCATCTCTACAATAAATCAAAAAAATTAGCCAGGCATGGTGGCATGCACCTGTAGCTCCAGCTA
>NW_007253955.1:234118-240260 GCF_000164805.1 Carlito syrichta
CTCAAAAAAAAAAAAAAAGAAGCCGGCCTAGCTGGCTCAGCCTGTAATCCCGCGCCTTTGGGAGGCTGAGGTGAGTGAATTGCCTGAGCCCGCGGGTTCGAGACCCGCCTGGGCAGCGAGAACTCATCTCTACAATATATCAAAAAAATCAGCCGGGCGTGGTAGCGCATGCCTGTAATTCCGGCTACGCAGAAGTCTGAGGCGGAAGGATCGCCAGAGCCCAGCGGGTGGAGGCTGCGGTGGCCGGGAGCGGCCACTGCCCTCCAGTCTGGGCGGCAGAGTGAGACTCCAACTCAAAAAAAAAAAAAAAAAAAAAGATTATTTTGAACGTTTAAGTCATGGACATATTTAAAAGATATAAGAGGCAGATATGACAGGATTTGGATAATGAATGACTTGGACTGGAAAAGAAGAGACCACTTAGACATCTCTGGAATTCATTCATCTGTCCACTTCTCTGTTTCCCCACTGCTTTGACTATAAATAAGGAATCAGGGCTGCTGTCCAGATTTCTGACTCAGACAAGAGACTGAGTGGATGATGTGCATTTACTAAGACAGGAAACACGTGAGAAGCAGCAGGGTCTTTTGTAATTCATTGTTGCTATTTTGAGAGTGGAGAGTATATCTGAAGGTGTGGAGATAATGAGTTGAGCTGAACATAAGTGAGATTGTAAGAAAGAGAGATTTCTAGCAGGCAAGTAGAAAGAAACTTGACGTTCTTAAGAGAGACTTGGGTAGCAGATGGAGATGGTGGAGCAACTGCTGACAGAACTGCAGCCCCAAACGGAGGAGGGGGGCCTCAAGCTGACTCCTGAACTAGACCACATTTGAAAGGGTAGGAACTTCTCATTCAAAATAACCTACACTATATCAATACTATTAATGAAATTTTTTTTTTAAATCCCAGAAATTATATTCCAGGAGTGGAATGAAACACTTCTACTTTTTAAAAATGAAATTTTAAAATGTCATTAAGTTTCACATTGATATACCTTTAAAAGGTACTACAGACCAAGGTAACCAGACACATTCCTTAACTGCTGACTCCTTAGTGATTACTTGATCAGCAACAGTCTTCATACTGTCCACATGGGGTCTCCCAAAATGAGAGTAACAGTTGGCTTACATGTTCAGTGATTTTAAGGGGGGGGCACAAGGAAAGGAGAGGCAAAAAATATATATAAGTCTAGTCACAACAAAAATATTAATAGTTAGCACAGTAATTTCGGTGGGCGTAGTTATGTAGGTTCCTTTGGAAACTAAAGAACTCCTTAAATCAGTCTTGTGCAACTGACAATGATATATCCTCTGACTGACCACAGAGCTCCAAATCCACATAGCTCCAAGTTCATAAGAGGAACATATAAATCTTATCAAAGTAGAGCTTCAGGATATCAGACACCCAGGCCCACTGTCAATTGCTTGCAATGTTCTCTTCTTGCCAGTTTGAAATGCAGCTCTTCACAGTACCTACTTTATAAGCTCTTATTAATGATTGTGCAATTATTCAGATCAACTTTTTTTTTTAAATGTTGACACCTACAAACATTGCAACCCTTCCCCCACTTCTCCTGAGTCTCAATCTAGTCAGCCAAGCATACAAACGATCCTGCTGCCTTGCAAAAAAAAAAAAAAAAAAGCATTTCCTTTCACTGTGGACTGCCAAAAGTAGGGGAAGAAAATGGAAGTGACTTGGAGTTATGGCACCAAAAAGGCCAAATGAGCAAAGAAATAATCAACTCCACATGAGCCACTTCAGCTCCAACACAATGAAAAGGGCCCAGGACGAACCCCATGAAAGGTCACTGAGATCAAGGGTCACAAGTAGAAAAAGGCAACAGTGAGGGGTTGCCAGCTGCAATAGGAATCAATGTGGTCCTAATTACACACCGAAGGAAAGGGGTCTGAGAGCTGAGTTAGGGGCTATTCACAATATTTGTGTGCTTAAAAAGATAAAAGTCAAGTGTTCCTGTTCCACTCTCTTTCTAAGAAACTATTTCTTCCTGCCTCTAGACCACAGGAAACCAAGAATTGTAGAGATAATTCTGGCATAAACAGTTAGTTGTACAGGAGTAGTGTGAATATTTAAAAGCAAAGTTGCATACAAATAATGAAATTCTAAAAAGCAACTTGGGAGAGATTATTAAAAAGACGAGATACAGCAAATTTCAAGGAGATTATTTTGCAAGTACCACAGAGTCAACATTTGCCATAAATCTAACACTTGGTAGATTTTCAAATTTGTCACTGGAATTGGCTTCATGGGAAAAAAACAAGAGTTATGGTAACCACAAAACAAATGCTAAAAGCAACATTTTTTTAGGTTTTCTAAGAACTAGCTAAACTTGAACAGACTATTATTGCAAAGATGCAGACAGATGTTTAACTAACTTTGTTTCATAAAGGACAAGAAGGAAGAATATGGAAACATTTGAAACTGAGCTCTACATAAGTGTTAAGTAATACAATTAATATAGTTGTTAATAACTCCAAGGGTTTCTTTAAGCCTTACCAAATGATGCACTGGACTAACTAACTTAAGTACAGGATTTTCCCCAGTAGTTACAAAAGACTCACCCTCAGTTTGCTTAGATTTCATTTTAATAATAAGGGGAAAGAAACCTAAGGGAGAAACTCATTTCCATGAAGTATATTAGGAAAAAGCAAATAAGAAAAAACAGAAACCTTGGAAAAATTTATTAGCTGCAAATAAGTTTGAATTAATGCTGGTTGAACATTGGAGATCAATCACAATGACTTTTATATCATGTTACTTGTCAAGTTATGAGTTTCTTAGAGACCAGGAACATATTAACACTAGTTTTCTAAGTACCTTATTTCATCTTTAAACTTGACTATTTATATTATTTTATAATAATTGAAGAACTTTAGATTTCTTAGGAGCCCCTGCTTTGGTCAAACTAGTGATGGGAATTAGGTCAGACACAGCTTCATCAAAGCTGTCATTCTACCATGGAAGACTGGGTGTGCACTGATAATGGAACTCCTCAAGCACACTCATAAGTTGGCATACAAGCCACTCACAGGTTACTATGTAGTCAGTAAGTAATTGGCATAAATTGATTGATAAATCTAAACATAAGTAAAAACACACATTGACCTTGTACCAAAAAAATTTGCAACCCAGAAAACTTTAAATCAGTGATAGGTAGCTAAAACCAAAACAAAGATTTGTCACTGCCTAATGAGCTAAAAAATAGAAAAGTCAATTAAGATCATGATCTCTTAGTAAGCACAGCATAATACAAAAGCATAGCATGAACTTTTAGTAAAATCAGAAGAGCCCAAGAAGTGGTCTTTGGCATTAGATCCAGCCCATCTATCAGAAATGAAGCAAGGTTTGCTAGAATAACTCTGCTAGGCTGAACACAGACAAAGCAGCAGCTGCTGGACTGTAACATTACACTGGACCACAGTGAACAAGGGTCAACAGAAAGAATACAGGGTATATACATACATATATGTATAAATATATGTATACATACACACACACTCTCTCTCTCTCTCTCTCTATCAGAAAAACAACAATAGCAACAACCTAGAAGACAGATACACTTATTCCAACAATGCTTCTCTGTGTAAAACTTTTCTGAAAAGTCTTTGTTATTTTCAGTGTCAATGTATAAACCAGGCATGAAAATCATTCTCATTATGATTACATCTGATTTTTTAACTCCTTATAATCTTAACCCCAACAGTATGACCCAATTTATTCATTAATGGCTATCTCTTTAAAAAAACAAGAGCATTAAAAAACTTTCTTATGTGATGCAACCACCATTAAAGATAATTCCAAAAGAACTCCAAATGTCTTGGCACAATAATAGCAACAAGAGATTAAATATACAGTTTCCCAAAGCAACTGATTTCTTTAAAAACATTATTCTCGGCCAGGCTTGGTGGCTCAACCTGTAATCCCATGCTTTGGGAGGCCGAGATGAGTGAATTGCCTGAGCCCGCAGGTTCGAGACCCGCCTGGGCAACTTGGCGAGACCTCATCTCTACAATAAGTCAAAAAAATAAGCCAGGCGTGGTAGCGCTCACCTGTCGTTCCAGCTACTCGGAAGGCTGAGGTGGAAAGATCGCCAGAGCCCAGCAGGTCGAAGTTGCAGTGGCCGGGAGTGGCCACTGCACTCCAGTCTGGGAGACAGAGTGAGACTCCAACTCAAAAAGAAAAAAAACACTATTCCCATACATAAGTTGTGGTACATTTCTTAAATTTCCTGTATTACACTGTATTCTTTTGTCACAGTTATACAAAAACAGTAATATCTTACCTTTGTAGAATACACTTTTATATGTATATATCCTTGTTGGCCTGGCTCTTCTTTGAAGGTCTCATCATTGTTGACTTCTGTACACAACATGAGGGTCTGCTTTGTTATCAGTGAGTTTTTTTTTTTAACTTACAACTGTATGTAATATCATATGACTGATTTGGGTCTGAGAATTATAAGACTACTAGGGGTTGAATTCTTAGCTTAATTGTCTTAAAATCTCTTAATTCAACCCATTTTCTAGTGACAGATGATGAGTAGGGTTGGAATCTGTAGCCTAAAACCACAGAGAGCAGTTTTTAATCCATTTACCCAACAAAAATGTATGGAGTACCTATATTCAAGGTAGTTGGGGAAAAGATGGGTGGAAAGGAGAACTAACGTAGAATAAGACAACAGAGACCTTGACCTCACGTCCTAAAATGCTTAATCTCTGACATTTTCAACTCTTGCATTACATATAAGTAATTGAATTAAAAAATGTTTTTGGTATAAAACAAGTTTCAAAAACTGATAGGATCCCTAATTTTTTTAAATATATTTATTTATCTTTTTTTTTTTGAGTTAGAGTCTCACCCTGTTGCCCAGACTGGAGTGCAGTGGCACACTCCTGGCCACCGCAGTCTCGACCTGCTGGGCTCCAGCAATCCTTCCGCCTCAGCCTTCCAAATAGCCGGAACTACAGGGGCATGCTACCACACCCGGCAACTTTTGATTTATTGTAGAGACGAGGTCTCACCAAGTTGCCCAGACGAGTCTCGAACTCATGGGCTCAGGCAATCCACTCGCCTCGGCCTCCCAAAGTGCTGGGATTACAGGCTGAGCCCCGAGCCCGGCCTATTTATCTATTTTTTTAGTCGGAGTCTCACTCTTTCACCCAGGCTGGAGTGCAGTGACATGCTCACAGCCACCCTAGCGTCGACCTGCTGGGCTCAGGCGATCCTTCTGCCTCAGCCTTCCAAGTAGTCAGAACTACAGGCACGCGCTACCATGCCCGGCTAATTTTATATATATATATACGCTGTAGAGAAAAGGTCTCACCAAGTAGCCCAGGCTGGTCTTGAACCCCTGGGCTAAGGCAATCCTCTCGCCTTGGCCTCCCAAAGTGCTGGGATTACAGGCTTGAGCCACCGTACCTGGCCTAAAATAATATATTTAAAACAAAAGTTTAGTCGGTAGTCTAAACTGACATGTCTCCTTTCCCTGGAGAATGCTAGCCAGACAGAACACTTTCCAACTTAGTGTGGCTTAGGTTCTGTCTGCAAGAGGCAAAAAAAACTCCACAATTTTTTTCCAACTTTTAGAATTCTATGCAAACATTTACGACTGCTGTCTTTAAATGAAAAAAAAAAAAACTTGAAAGCTTGTGTTACATTATCGTTTTATCTCATCTTTGGCAGACTCCAAAAATGACTGCACTAAGAGAAAAGGAGAGAAAAATAGTAAGCATATCCAAAATCAACAAAAGTTTAGCTCTAAAAATTATGTTCAGCACTTCAGTTTGCAAGCAAGAATGTTTGTGTTCACTAGGAAAAAAGAAAAAGAAAACAGCTAAGCTGAAAAGAAAAAAAAGCAGAAGATGTGAAGTTCATAGTTTTATTCTAAGACCCAGAAAGGTGGGTCACTTCCCTTTATGTTCAAGTAAAGTAATTAGAAGCCGGGCTCGGTGGCTCAGCCTATAATCCCAGCACATTGGGAGGCTGAGGTGAGTGGATTACCTGAGCCTGCAGATTCGAGACCCGCCTGGGCAACTTGGCAAGACCTCATCTCTACAATAAAATCAAAAACATTAGCCAGGCATGGTAGCGCATGCCTGTAGTTCCAGCTACTTGGAAGGCTGAG
>NW_007253955.1:240280-248575 GCF_000164805.1 Carlito syrichta
TCCAGTCTGGGTGACAGAGTGAGACTCCAACTCAAAAAAAAAAAAAAAAGAAATTAGAAAAATTTATCTGGCTTTGTGAAAGTAACACCCACCATATCAAATGATCAGTAAGATATTCACAAAATTCTGGAAACACTGTCAGAAGCATGTACACGTGGAAAAAATAGGTCTTGTCATTAAGACTCATTAGTTATGAACAAAAGAGCATTACCAATTTGAAAACCACTTAGTTATCAAGCTTTCCAAGAATTATGCTTAAAATGTTTCATAATGTCACATAATCATTTGCTTTTTCTCTTCCTAACTTCCCTGGCAAACTAAGTAAGTACCTTAAGGTAAAGGACAGCTAGCAAGTGTGCGCATTCCAAAACATCAGATATAATTTTGTTTATTTGAATTACATTCTTTGCTTGAACAGCCTTGGGGTGCAAATAAAACATACTGCTAATTAAAATAACCAACAGCAGAACTAATAAAACAGCTAAAAAGCAGCTTTTATATGCAGAGAGGCTTTTTAGGTGCCTGCCCGAAAACTCAGTATATGGGACAATGACTGTGCCCTTAAAACTAAGTGAGGTATTTCCGTTTCTGCTAGAGAAGAAAAAAAAGTCAACTTAAGTCTGTGGCTAGAGACTGAATCCAACTTAATATTGAGGCATCATAAATAGGGGGCATAAATCTTACAGATGGAGAAACATCTAGTATGAGAAATAGCACAAAGTCATTTCCCAATAATAGCTAATTTTATGTCGATCATTTTACACCAAATTTAAACTACAGCAATGGTTCCCCGACACTGAGATTTTAACAAATAGAAAATTTACAAACAAAACACCTAAGGTTGCTCTAAAGAATAAGTTGGTTTTTTTTTTAATTTCTAGAGTAACTAGATTAGTTAATGACTTTGTGCTATTTCTCATACTAGATGTTTCTCCATCTGTAAGATTTATGCCCCCTATTTATGATGCCTGACCAGTTTGTCAGTTCCATGAGAAACGGGACTGTGTTTTGTAACACCTGGGAAATATCTTGCACAAAATGAGTGTTTAATAAATTTTAAAGAATGAATAAACTGACTGTGAGAAACTCAGCAGTGCTTTGTAGGAATTATTTATTTTATTTTATTTTTTGAGTTGGAGTCTCACTCTGTCACCCAGACTGGAGTGCAGTGGCACGCTCCCGGCCACTGCAGCCTCAACCTGCTGGGCTCCGGTGACCATTCCACCTCAGCCTTCCAGTAGCTGGAACTATAGGCGTGCACAACCATGCTCAGCTACTTTTTTGATTTATTGTAGAGATGAGGTCTCACCAAGTTGCCCAGGCGGGTCTCAAACCCGCGGGCTCAGGCAATCCACTCACCTCAGCCCCCCAAAGCGCAGGATTACAGGCTGAGCCACCGAGCCCGGCTCTTTGTAGGAATTATGAAGTTACTTAACACTTTAAAACATTGTGATAAGTCAACAGACAAATGATAAGAATTGCCTAACATCATGAGATAGCTGTTGAAGAGAAACAGCATTAATGCTTTATAAATGACCTGTTCACTGAGTTTATTTGATCTTCTGTGGAAGTCAACACCCATATTTACTTATTCTTCACTATGCCAATTTAAAAAAATCAGTAGCCAATGATTATATGATATATAATTTAAGAAAGGTACTAAAGTCAAAACAACTAACAACGAAAGGTACCGGGATTTCCCATATACCTCCTGTTCCCAAAGGAACTTTTTTTTACATCAAAGACTATTTTCAGCAGCATTACTGAAAAACCATGAGCAAAAGTGAAAACGGTTTAAATAATGGATGTTATCTAAGGGACCCTTTAAATCTAAGGGAAAAAAAGATAATACAAACAACAGAAAAAGGCATTAAAACTTTATTTACAAGCAGAAATGACACAGTAGTCTACAAAACATTCATCATGCTCTTAAAAACTCTAAAAGACATATGACCAACAGTGAGTAAATGGAAATCTACACTAAGGATTGCTCTAAGGACTTGTGGCCAAAATACAACAGACTCTGCATAAACTTACAACAGAGATCAGCTTTACAAGCTAACATATCAGAGGTGGAGTTTTTATTGTATAGTTCTGTCTCCTGCAACATGATATGAGCATCTGTATAGTCAAAATCATGTAACAGCAAACCAGGTTAAAACAAAATTCTACCACATAATACTAGTACTAACTAGGAAGGTAACTCTCTAGAAGGAATGTTAAGTATACTTTAATGGTATTTGACAAATTAACGGGGTCAAAATGCAAATTGTTTTATAAATCTTCTTAAAACCATCAAGACAATCTGTCACCCCTCTTGCCAACACATTTTAAAAAGACTTAAATTTGGTAAATATATAAGGAAAAACAAATATATTTTCATACAATCTACCACATGCTAACTTAATTTAAACATACGCATGAGATGAATTAGTCATTCCCTGTCAATAAGGCATTATCAATTTGCTGATTCATTTATATAAATAAATTCATCTTCATGATAAGCAATTATAAAGTTAGAATTTTAAAATATTGTACAAGTGTGTAAATCAGAGTTACCAGAGAAAGACTCAATTGTTTTAGTCAGTAGCTCTCATTTTTCTGCCTCAGCACAGGAGAGTTATTATATATGCCCAGCGGTAATTGTGGGTCACTTATAAATGACTTAAGGGGGTGGGGCTATATACATATATGAAAAATCTTGCCAGATAATTCTGATAATCTACTCCAACCGTTTCTTGCTTCCATGAAGCAGAGGATAATTGACTTGTGTAGAAACATATATGTATATATGTATGCATCTTATTAAACATCTGTTTTATGAGATTAATTATTCCAAAGAAAAATAATTACCAATTATTATGTTTATGGCTACCAATCATTAAGTTTATGGGTCAAAGATTTTACATATGTTATTACCAGTCCACAAACAACCTTAAGGATAGGTATTTATTTCCATTTTACAAATAAAACTGAAACACAGAAAACAGATAGCCCTCCCAAGAGTCCACAGCTAATAAACAACAGGGGTAAGATTTTAACCCCTGGCAACCCCAGGCCTGTGCTCTCACCATTCTATACACAGTTTACTAAATAAAAGAAAGGCCTTGAGTACATGTCTATGTCCACTTCAGTGCAAATCCACAGCCACATCTCATTCTAGAATAATTTGTAAAGCAACCAGGTTTTAGTTCTTCTTCTCCATTCTAATCTGGAGATAGATTTCTGAAGGAATGAAATTCACTGAAAAAAATTCATTGTGTTTCTGCAGTGCTGTATAAATTATGATCATTTGATCCAGCAAAGTCTAGAACATCTGCTAAAAGACATGCCACAAGATTTCACTGCCCAATTTGCATTTGTATTTTTGGGTCATACTAATGATGTATGAAGGTTAAATGAGGTTACAGAATACAACACCAAGAAAGTCTTTAACAGGTAAAAAAAAAAAAAAGTGAGAGATCTGAATTATCTTCTAGCTCATGGCATCTTAGTGTGTCAAACTCAAAAAGTATATGATATATCAGATGGCTTACACAACAGTAGGAACACATGTATACACAGATCCTATATTAAAACAGCTCCTTAACAATAAGTAAATAATACGATATAACAAAAATTTTTCATTGAATAGATTTTTTTGGTTTTGGTATTATATTTCAGGGTATACTTTTAAAGCAATAGGCCCACAAAATAATGAACTGATGATTAAAAATAAGTTCACTGTTTAAAAAGGAAAAATAATGGTAACCATACTTAAAACAAAAGAAAAAACAGACAAGTGAAATATAAAATAAACAAAAATATTTTCAACCACTAAACTCATCACTAGCAATCTGGTGTTGGTTTTAGAGATTTGTCAGTATTTATTTTGTAAATTTTTTTAGTTTTACAAGAAATTTGCATTTAGTTTATTTTGTACATAAATAAGATTAATAATAAAAATTATTTAATCAATCCTAGGATTTTGTAAGAATTTTTCCATTTGAAAAAGACATACATTATTTAAATTTGAGAGCTAATCCCTTTTTGGCAAAATACAGGGCACTGCCATCCTAGTTAAGACATTATATTCACTAAAATGACATTATATTCCCTAAAATGACATTATAACTAATCAAGCACATACCTATTTCCATGATCACCCACCTCTTCACAAATCTGGGCTGGGACAGCTGTTGTGGTAGTAGGAAACAACTGTAGTTCCAAATCCAAGATTCAGGCTACGGTCATACCACCCTGAACGTGCCTGATATTGCCAAGTACAAGAGTCACATTTCCTCAAAAATCAAAAAACAAAGTTATAAGAATCCTGTAAATGCTACCCATAGCCACCAAGGCCACTATCCTAAGATGACTATGTAAATGCAATACAACCAACATTTATCCCATGCTATATAGGTCCCAGGTGGACGACCTTAACAGTCTATGCGTTTGTAGGGTTGTGTGTGCAGGTTTCCTCCTGCATACACATTCAAGACCGTTACAAAAATTCCGGTGCCTCCTGGAGACGAGTGATAAAAACTCAATAATTAGGCCAATCTGTGAGGTAGAAGGATGGGAAATTCAAGCCGGGCTCGGTGGCTCAGCCTGTAATCCCGTGCCTTGGGAGGCTGAGGTGAGTGGATTGCCTGAGCCCGCGGGTTCGAGACCTGCCTGGGCAACTTGGTGAGACCTCATCTCTACAATAAATCAAAAAATTAGCCGAGCGTGGTAGCGCACACCTGTAGTTCCAGCTACTCGGAAGGCTGAGGCGGAAGGATCGCCGGAGCCCCGCAGGTCGAGGCTGCGGTGGCCGGGAGCGTGGCACTGCACTCCAGTCTGGGTGACAGAGTGAGACTCCAACTCAGAAAAAAAAAAAGAAGGATGGGAAGTTCAACACAAACCTAAAAAATACTTTTAAAAAATGTTTTAGTGCAAGCAGTTCTTCCTGGAGCATCATTACTGTCACTACTGAAGAAAGAAAGGCAACAGCCAGCTGAAAAGCGGGGACAGGAGCCCACCAACTGTCAAGTTCTGATTCTACAACTATAGTTTTTAAATCCCCCTCCACTACTAAATCCCAATATTTAACAGTCGGTTGGGGACAATTTATACTGTGCTTACCCGGGTAAGCTAGATAAGCATAGAGGTGTGGCTGGGTGGAGTTGACAATGTGTATACTGGTCTACCTCCAGGTAAATTCCTGCACTTCAACGCTACTTCTTGGGGATAGCACTTTTTTGGTGGTCTTTAATGCTACCAATCTTAGTTAAGTGTTTTTAACTAAGAACACATGTAAGCCCAAAAGAAAAGTAGGAAATTCGAAAGGACATAACAATCGTACTCAGTATTTAAGCATGTATATAAAAATTCCAGAAAGTATAGGGATTTCCCAGAGATGACAACACTTGTACTTTTGGGAGGGAAATTATTTAAAGAAAAGTTAGCAAAAAATTCCAACAATAGTTATCCCTCACATTTAAGAACATATTAGCTGGGCATGGTGGCTAATGCCTGAAATCCAAGCACTTTGGGAAGCCGAGGCAAGGAGTACTACTTGAGTCCCAGAGCTCAAGACTAGCCTAGGCAACAGATAAGACCTCATCTCTATAAAAAAAATTTTAAAATTAGCCAAGCATGGCTAGGAGCATCAGTAGTCCCAGCTAATCAGGAGGTAAGGCAGAAGGATCGCCTGAGCCCAATAGGTTGAGGCTGTAATGAACCATGATGGTGCCACTACACTCCAGCCTGGGTGAGAGTGAGACCCTGACTCAAAAAAAAAAAAAAGGACATGTCAATAAGGCTGAGTATAAAGTACAACTCTCATAAATTTTATTTTTCTGGTATTAAATTGAAATATGTTTAAGTAAGTTTGGAGAGGTGGAAAAGGGGAGGAGAGAATAACAAAACTGAAAAATTGGGGCAAAAAAGTCATGATGGTGTTCAGTTGTCTGAGGGTATGCAAATTATCCAACATTTCACCATCTGGTATTACAGCACTCACCTAACTGCTCTCTCTTTGCTAAGAGCCATGTTCTAACCAATCCAAGCACAAAAACATGTCATCACCTCTAGTTTATTCCTACACTGAGAGCACCTTACATTTTAATCCAACTCATTTTATGTTGGTTTTACAGTCTCTAACTAAGCTATACCACAATAATAACAGTTTGTCAAAGAGCATCCCATCTCAAACAGAACAATAAGAGCAAAAGCATTTGCTCACGTTCAGTAAGTCCCTAGCAAGTGCCATCACTAACCTAAGTGATTTAGTCCTCACTTCGCCTGTGAGGACTAAATGCAACAATCTAGCAGCCCTCTGGACCACCATTCCATTAGAAAGATGAGGAAGGTGCAGAGGCTACATTACTAGAGTATGGTGGGGTCTGGCTTTGCCCCCCAGATACTCTGACTCCAAAGCTTACCGGAGTCTAAACCCCTAATTCACAGTGTCCGAAAATGCCTAGGCTAAAGCTTCTATTTATATATCACTAACTCATTTTGAATGCAATCATTTCATTAATCTAGAAAATGGCACATGCTAAATTTACTTAAAATAAGGGTGGGGCTATCTTCCAGTCCTACATTCACTTCCACTAAGCAGTACGTGAATGATTAAAAAAAAAAAAAAGAAATGAAATGGTCTTCAGTTGGACTCGGCACTGTATGTAGACTAATGATTTACAGTGTTGCCAAGAACATTTGGCCCACTCCCATCACACGCTATATCAATCTGTGAGTAATGAGGATGAGATAAGAACAAACAATCTAGCAAAGAGGTCAGCAGCAACACTCACTGGCCCAGATATGCTACTACAATTGTCCAAATCATTTTTTCTTATATAATTAGAAAGCGAGGGGTTGAAAATGCTCAAATTAAAGCCAAAACTTTCCAATAATCCAATTTAATTAGAGAATGAAAAGGAAAATTTCCTATAGGTTAAAAATTCCACTGTGCTAAAAAATATGAGTATATAGCATTGGAGGAATCCCTATTAAAAAAAAGATGTTAAGATATAAAGCAGGAGCTCTAAAATTACAATTTAATTATTTAAAAAGTCACATTAACCTGCAGACCTCAAAATATATTATTATTTTTCAACCATTTAATTACAACCTAAAATATAACATACAAGTTAATGAATATTACTCACCAAGATAAAACTCTATTATATAGATGTGTTTTATACTTGGTAATTAGCGATGTGAACAAGTATTCATTCTTGTTCAGTTTTTCTCTTTTCAAATTCAAAAAAAAAAACAGACAAGCTTCATCAATCATTAAGAGGGTCTGGTTCTGATATTATACGAGCTCTGTCAACCTTAATCAAATTGCTTGCCAGATCGTAGATAAGTAATGACTTGCTTAGGTTAAGCAAGGCCAGAGTTTTTCTTCTGTAGTATATACATCTCCAGAGTGAAAATAAACAGCCTCACACCTCTCACTGGGAGCTGCACTCTGTTGCTATTACAACTCAGTCCTCACTCCAACAATGGAGGAGGGGCAAACTTCATAAGAATATCTGTTTTTCTTTCCTTCCTTCTCAAAATGGTCATTAAAACCATTTTTAAACTATTCCATTAAGTAGTTAATTGTTTTAATCTACACCAAAATGACACAAATTAACTATCATTAAATACTTTTGAATTGACATTTGTTTTAACCAATGTAATACAGTGATATAAAGCAAAACAGAAATAGCCAATAATTGACAAAAGCAACACTAAAAGAATCACTTAAAACTGCAAGGTTTGAATTCGTATGCCAACATATTCAAGAAATAAAAAACCAGATTTTGTTTCAACATCATCTATCACATTTTGAATGGAAGGAGAGACGGGGGAATGGTAGAACAACTGTTATAACAGGAGAAAGAGCCTATCAATTTAGATTTTATATTTGTCCACAACCAAAGACACAAATGTAAAATGAGCTTTATTTCCAAAATATCTCCTTTGCTTTTTCCTTTACTTGACATACAATCAGAAAGGGCTTTCAAACTTCATATTCATCTGGGATATACTGTTACAAAATGTCTAAGCACCCAACTATTCTACCTGCTCTAAAGAAAGGTATTAAAAAGCAAGTGCAGCCGGGCTCGGTGGCTCAGCCTGTAATCCTGCGCCTTTGGGAGGCTGAGGTGAGTGAACTGCCTGAGCCCGCGGGTTCAAGACCCGCCTGGGCAACTTGGTGAGACCTCATCTCTACAATAAATCAAAAAATTTGCTGGGCGTGGTAGTGCATGCCTGTAGTTCCAGCTACTTGGAAGGCTGAGGCGGAAGGATCGCTGGAGCCCAGCAGGTTGACACTGG
>NW_007253955.1:248595-262550 GCF_000164805.1 Carlito syrichta
GGTGACACTGTGGTGGCCGGGAGCGGCCACTGCACTCCAGTCTGGGCGACAGAGTGAGACTCTAACTCAAATAAAAATAAAAAATTAAAAGCAAGTGGCTATGGGGAAAAAAATGAAATGACTTCTTTAGAAGAAAGAATTTTAAAGTATGAGATAGCAAGGAGTCAGTTTTATCTTAGGCAAAATTCATTTCAATATTTTCCATTAGCTGGGCACGGTGGCTCATGCCTATAATCCCAGCACTTTGGGAGGTTGAGGTGAGGGGATTGCCTGAGCCTACTGGTTCGAGACCAGCCTAGACAACTTCGCAAGACCTCATCTCTACAATAAATAAATAAAAAAAATTTAGCCGGGCATGGTGGTGCATGCCTGTAGTCCCAGATACTTGGAAGGCTAAGGCAGAAGGATCGCCTGAGCCCAGCAGATTGAGGCTACGGTGGCCATGAGCATGACACTGTACTCCAGTCTGGGCGACAGAGTGAGACTCCGACTCTCTCTCTCTCCCTCTCTCCCTCTCTCTCTCTCTCTCTATATATATATATTTCCCCCCAACAGAACTAGAATGCAGAGTCTGTGATTTAGAAATGCCAAAGATTAAAAAAAAAACTCTTAGATTTTAACTATTTTAATCTATTCTGAAGCATGTACAACTGTGCAATTATAACCTAAAATAAAGCCAAAAAGACTAAAGTTTCAAATAATACTCTTTACCAACATTTGACAGAGAGATTTAGAAGATATCTAACTTTGAACTAGATTAAACCATTTATATCTGATACCCATGACCAATCATTTATTGTCTTCATGATTTCCATTCTCACAAAAATTTTATAATCTCAAACATTTCTTGAAAGTAGCAAAAAGAAAAAAACTGTAAAATACTCTGCAGAGTACAAATTGCTCTATAAAGTGATCACTATCAGAAACGGAGAGAAGGAGAAAAATACTGTGTATACAGAATAAAAAGAACCACAAAACAGGAACTGTAATTGTTAAAAGTAACTCTTGGGCAAGGGGACTGAGGACAGGGTGCATGCAGTGGCTCCTCCTATGTCTGCCCGTCTATGCAGGCAACGCCCAGACTAGGACAGGACTTTTCTCTCCCAGTCCTCTGGAGGCATAATTTTTTAAAGTCTGCAGAGCACCCAAACAGACAAGGACCTGGCTCTGCAAAAGCAATAGTGCACTCCTCTGACATCGCATCATTTAGTGTTAGGTTGCCCAAGTAAACATGCAGCACAAGTTCTCTAAGTGAATCAGAAACAAAAGACACTAGGATTTCTTAGTGAGTTAGAACCCTTACAAGCACATGATGACTTTGCCAACTAAACATCAAATAAAATTTTTCTAGGAAATTCACATTTCAATGTGAAGAAAAAAATATTTAATTGCATAAATGAAAAACTCAAAACTCAGTTTCTCACTCTTGGTTGTTGAAGGTCTGCAGAATTAGAGATGTGGCACCTGTTAAGTGATTCCAAGGTCACCTGACATCTGTAATAACAACAAAGTGCCCTGAATACAAGGAGGGTGGGGCAAAAATCTGGGATTTATTTATTTAAAAACTGTGTATTTAGTCTTACAAAATTTTAATGTTTAAACTTCAATCACCTTCAAAGTACTCTTCATTTGATGTAATACATCTATCAAGACACTTTTTCCACGGCTCAAAACAGTTTTTGAACTTACCAATTTTGATGTCTTTTAGTGTTTCTGCCATTTTTTTGTTTCACCTCTTCCACATCAGCAAAATGTTTCCCTTTGAGAACTTTTTCGTTCAGAAAAAAAAAAGTCGTTCAGGGAAAGACAGGGTGAATAAGGAGGGTGGGGCACTGGGGTCATGCTGTTTTTGGTCAGACTGCTGAACACTCAGCACAGTGTAGGCAGGTGCATAGTGGAAGAACAAGTCACCTGTTTGCCACCACTTGGGATGTTTCTTCTGCAAATCATGGCGCAACCTTCTAAAGATAAGAATGTGGGTTGACCATTTGATCTGGAGAAAAATACTCCAAGTGGGGCTCACCCTCCAAAAGATAATTCCAGGTTTTTTTTGATCCCCCCTCATATAGGTACAGTTAGCTCTGAAAACATGAATCTAGCCAAGTATTATAGTTTCCGCTCTACAGGATTAATAACTTCCTTATCTTTTCCCTAATAATCTACCTATCTGGGAAGAGAAATCTCAAAATAACAAGTAAAACACTGACAGTGTTTTGTTTTTTTTGTTTTGTCGCCCAGACTGGAATGCAGTGGCCGCTCCCGGCCACCGCAGCCTCGACCTGCTGGGCTCTGGCGATCCTTCCACCTCAGCCTTCCAAGTAGCCGGAATTACAGGCATGTGCTACCACGCCTGGCTGATTTTTTGATTTATTGTAGAGATGAGGTCTCGCTGTCCAGGCGGGTCTCTAACCCACAGGCTCAGGCAATCCACTCACCTCAGCCTCCCAAAGGCGTGGGATTACAGGCTGAGCCACCAAGCCCAGCAACAGTGTTTCTTTAAAACAATTTTGGTATTTTCAAGCTTGGATTTAACAAGTTTCACATTTAGAAATCTACTCTGGGAGTTAGATACAAGGCAACTATTAAAATTAGTAAGCTGCATGCTGTCAAATCCCTGAACTAAAATTTATCTAATGCCACAAAACATTGATATCAAATCTCTGAACACACTGTATTGTATAATTAAAAACCCCACTGTGGCTGCTGTCATAGTAACAAACGTGAAATTACTATAAGACCTAACCACTATGACAATAGCTCTTTTAAAATACATCCTCAAACACAAAAGAAATAACAAATAATGACAATTGTGTTTGCTAACCTAATAGGAGACCACAGTTAAGAACTAGTTTTATAATAACTCAAAATTGGCTTAGATAGCCATGGGATTTAAAGAAAGAAACAAAAACAAAAAAAAGCTTAGCTCTAAAATGTATGAGGAAAATTACATAAAAGACCCATATAGATCTACAGTCAAAATATGACTACTGCATTTTTTTTAAGAGAGAATGCCAACTAAAATATAAAATAATTTAAAACAAGGTAACTAGAGCTTAGAATTAGGAACTCAGGGTAAAAGTTTGACTTGTTTTTTTTTTGTAACCTCAAAAAGGACTTATACTATAAAAAAGGAAGTATTTATTTCAATAAACAGAAATCAAACTACTGATTTAAAGATCAGAACAATTTTAATCAGTTTATAATATGACTTAAAAATACGTTAAGCAGGCCGGACTTGGTGGCTCAGCCTGTACTCCCAGCACTTTGGGAGGCCAAGGTGAGTGGACTGCCTGAGCCCGCGGATTCGAGACCCACCTGGGCAACTTGGCGAGACCTCATCTCTACAATACATCAAAAATTAGCCAGGCGTGGTAGCGCGCACCTATAGTTTCAGCTATAGTTTCAGCTACTTGGAAGGTTGAGGCGGAAGGATCGCCAGAGCCCAGCAGGTTGAGGCTGCGGTGACTGGAGTGAGATTCCAACTCAAAAAAAAAAAAAAATACATTAAGCAGAGGTATATAGTTAACACTCATACCCACGGTTCTGCACTCAAGGATTCAACCAACCACAAATCAAAAATATTCTGAGAAGTAAAAAAAAAAATGCAAATTTTAAAATACAGTATAACCACTATTTGCATAGCATTTGTATTGTATTAGATATTATAAATAATCTAGAGACTTAAAGTATATGAGAGGGTGTGCAAAGGTTATATGCAAATACTATGCAACTTTATATAGGAAGCTTGAGCATCTGTGGATTTTGATGTCCACACCAAGTGGGGAGGACTGTCACGGAATGAATCCCCTGTGGATACAGAGGGGCAACTGTATTTGAATTAGGTTCAAAATATACTTTTTTTTGTTTTTGAGTTGGAATCTCACTCTGTCACCCAGACTGGAGTGCAGTGGCCACTCCCGGCCACCGCAGCCTCAACCAGCTAGGCTCAGGCGATCCTTCCACCTCAGCCTTCCAAGTAGCTGGAACTACAGGCGCGCGCTACCACGCCCAGCTCATTTTGATTTATTATAGAGATGAGCTCTTGCCAAGTTGCCCAGGCGGGTAATTCACTCACCTTAGTCTCCCAAAGGCGCAGGATTACAGGCTGAGCCACCGAGCCCGGCTAAAACATACTTTAATTAGGTCAGGCACAGTGGCTCAAGCCAGTAATCACAGTACCTTGGGAGGCCAAGGCGAGAGGATTGCCTGAGTCCAGGGATTCGAGACCAGCCTGGGCAACTTGGTGAGGCTCCTTCTCTACGATAAATCAAAAAATTAGCCGGGCATGGTGGCACTTGCCTGTGGTCCCAGCTAGTAGTTGGAAGGCTGAGGCAGAAAGATCGTCTGAGTCTAGCAGGTTGAGGTTGCAGTGGCCGTAAGCATGTCACTGCACTCCAGCCTGAGCAAAAGAGTAAGACTTTGACTCAAAATATATATTTTGAGTCAAAGTATATATATATATATATATATATATATATATATATACTTTAATTCATCAGAACCAACTCAGCAGAACCTCACTATAATTTTCATTACTATAGAACAAAGCTTGCTATTTCATTTTGTATGAACATCCAAGATTTAATCAAAGAAACAACACAACCTCATTTAAAAAGGTGAACACACAACAAGATGCACCCATAAGGTAAATAATGGGTACAACACAATATTAGGACTCTACTGTAGTTCTACTCTGGAATTTAATGATCTACTAAGAACTATAAAAACCTGATATATGAGTTATCATTAAATCATGGGAACATCTAAAAAATTTCATTTCATAACCAGAGTATACAGGAAGAAATGGGAAGAAGGAAACACTAAATCAAATCAAATCACTTTGGTAATTCAATGCAATCCAACTAATGGTGCTTTTTTTTATTTTTATTTTTTTGAGTTGGAATCTCACTCTGTCACCCAGGCTAGAGTGCAGTGGCACACTTATGGTGACCGTAGTCTGGATCTGCTGGGTTCAGGTGATCCTTCAGCCTCAGTCTTCCAAGTAGCTGGAACTATGGGTACGCGTCACTACAACTGGCTAATTTTTTAATTATTGTAGAGATGAGGTCTCACCAAGTTGTCCAGGCTGGTCTCGAACCTGTGGGCTCAGGCAATCCTCTCACCTCGGCCTCCCAAAGTGCTGGGATTATAGGCGTGAGCTACCACACCCGGTCTTACTGGTGTTTTTGCACAGAGAAAAAAAATAGCACCTTTCCAGCAAAACTGTACAGTCACATACATAATCACATTCAAAAATTTGCCCTCATTACAATCATCTTATAAGCCAATCATCAAATGTTTTCAATATATTGCAAGCTATATAATATCAAGTCAAAATACAAGGTTTAATGCTATTTTATAAATAAAGATTCCTCATACCAACTCTCATGTTCTCGCAGGCACCAGCATGAGAGAAGCAGCAGCTGAAACGCCTGAAAGAGAGGTGAGTGGTAAACAGCAAGGCTGGTCCAGCTGAAACTATGTCCACTCCCTAATTCTTATTGTCTGTTATTCACTGTGTTGTTTTTCTGTTATACACACGCCCTGGGGCCAAAACCATGAAAAGAAGCCAAATTAAATGGGCAAAAAAGAAGTCTTATCCCCTGCTCGTGATGCTATTTTTCTTTTTATTGGAATAAAAAAGACTGCCAAGTTCTGACTCACTATAGTAATTTCGCTGCCAGATAAAAGTAGTATTTTGTCCTTTAAACATCTGTCCTCCTTGCCAATTTTACCTCCAACCAGGCAGTGTGTACAATTACCGAACAAATATCAAATCACAGTAAAATAAAGAACACTAATTACTTTTATTATACGATAAAAAAGCCAGTAACTATAGGAAATTTCCCTGGCAAGAGACAGAAGCCAGAATGTACTTTTTAGTACAATACACCCCAGAGAACCTCTGTAATACTGAGTATTTAAAACACAAACAAAACATGGCATCAGCTCTCTAAGCACCAAACAATGTTGCACAGAACAGATACATATGTCTTAAATACATAACACTGTTAAAATATTCAAAATTTCTGAATGATGATAAAGTATTCTAGTAATGATGTGGTAATAGATCTCCTAGTACCTTTAACATTTAACTCTTTTTTTCTGTATCTAAAGCTTTATTTCATCTTTATGATTTGAAGCTATGGTATTGCTCCCTGAACTGGCAACAGTGACTGATTGCACTGGATTTCTAAAAACAAAAGTGTGTTGAAATCATTTATGGATATAGAGGAGATGGCTAAGCATCTTGCTTCTAAGTGCACTTTACCAAGCTCCTCAACATCATTTGGAAACCTGTTAGAAGGGGAGAATCTATATAGGAAGGCATATAAGCAGCCAACAAACATGGAAAAATGCTCAGCATCACTAATCATCAGAGAAATGCAAATCAAAACTACAATGAGATACCATCTCACACGGGTCAGGATGGCTATCATTAAAAAGTTAAAAAACAGCAGGTGCTGACGAGACTGTGAAGAAAAGGGACCGCTACACAAGACTGATAAGAATGTAAGCTTATTCAACCTTGGGGAAAGCAGTTTGGACATTTCTCAAAAAACTAAAATTAGATTTACCATTCGACCCAGCAATTCCATTCCTGGGAATATCACCAAAGGAACACAATCACTTACCAGAAAGACACCTGCACACATATGTTTACTGCAGCACAACTCACAATAGCAAAAACATGAAACCAAACCAGATGTCCATCAAAGACGGACTGGATAAAGAAAATGTGGTACAAGCCAGGCTCGGTGGCTCAGCCTGAATCCCGCGCCTTTGGGAGGCTGAGGTGAGTGGATTGCCTGAGCCCGCGGATTCGAGACCCGCCTGGGCAACTTGGCGAGACCTCATCTCTACAATAAATCAAAAAATTAGCCGGGCGTGGTAGCGCGCGCCTGTAGTTCCAGTTACTCGGAAGGCTGAGGCGGAAGGATCGCCAGAGCCCAGCAGGTCGAGGCTGCAGTGGCCGGGAGTGGCCACTGCACTCCAGTCTGGGCGACAGAGTGAGACTCCAACTCAAAAAAAAAGAAAAAGAAAAAGAAAATGTGGTACATGCGGAATACTACACAGCCATAAAGAACAAAATCATGTCATCTACAGCAACGTGGATGCAGCTGGAGACCATCATTCTAAGTGAGTTATCACAGAAACAAAGCACTGAATACCACATGTTGTCACTCATAAATGGGCACTAAACATTGGGCACACAGGCACAAGAACAGATACAACAGATGCTGGGCAAGGCTAAAGGAGGGAAGGGGAATAAGGGATACAAAATCACCCACTGGGTACCATGCCCACTGTTGGGAGGGAGAAACTTCACCTTCACACAACATACTTATGTAGCATATCTTCACATGTACCCCCACGATTCTAAAATTTAAATAAATAATAGGGAAGTAAAAAAAAAAAAAGAAAAGAAAAAGAAAGGGAGAATCTCGACCGCTATCCCAGACCTACTGAATCAGAATCTGCATTTTTTTTTTTTTTTTGCTACTTGGAAGGCTGAGGCGGAAGGATCGCCGGAGCCCAGCAGGTCGAGGCTGCGGTGGCCGGGAGCGGCCACTGCACTCCAGTCTGGGTGACAGTGAGACTCCAACTCAAAAAAAAAAAAAAATGAATTACTATAGATTTCAAAATGCACAAAAAACTAAAACAATTTTTAAAGCATGAATTAATGCTGTATACAATAACACAGATAAATCTCACAGACGTAATGAACAGTGCAAGAAACATATTCTGTATGAGTTCATTTTTATAAGGTTTAAGAACAGGCAACACTAATCTATGGTGACACCAGCCAGAATAGCTGTTGCCTGCAAGGAAAAGGGACGGCTGACTGGGAAGGGCACTAGGGAGTTCCAAGGCAAAGGAAATGTTCTATATCTTAATATGGAAAATGTTTACCACAGATATGTGCATATGTAACAATTCATCTAGCTGTTCACTTAGTGAACATTCCCTGTACACTTATGTATATTATGTTACATCAACTGGAAAAAAATTTAACATATTTATTTCCAAGTGCCTTCTAAGTTTCAAATGCAAATTTAAGAAAACTGTAGCATATTACAACTACATGTGTTACATGTGCCCACACTAATATTAACTTCCAAGAATTCCTCATTATTTAGTACTTCAATGAAATCACTTCTGAATCAAAGTAAGTCACTAATATATACAGGAAAAGTTAATAAAAATAAGAGCATCTAACATTTATAGAGGATTTATTATATACCAAGCACTTTACTTTCATTATCTCATTTAAATCCCCACAACAATGTTAAGAAATAACTACTGTTATTATTCCCACTTTACAGATAAAGAATTCAAAGATTAGGTCAAGATCACTGCCCAAGCTCACACAGATAACAATGAGCTAATCTATAACAAGAATAGCTGAAAAGCAAACTCTCAGTCAACTTCTCAGTTGTTTGTATTAGGGTAATATAAAAATCAACCACAAAGTTCCACATAACAAAGCATAAACAGAAAATATAACCTAAATTCAATAATATAACCAGTATATAGATTTTTTTCTCTTAACTAAGATTTTAAAAGGCACATCACTAACTCAGGAATTGTAGTCCCTCCTCACATTCCAACTGATATATAGCAGAACAAAATGTTCATTGGGTAGTTTTTTATCATCTCTGGCCATCAAAATACATCACACAGCAAAGCGACTAATCAACTGTGAATCAAGACAGGCACAACCCTAACTTCAGTTTTTACTCCAGTTCATTCAGGAGTCCTTGCAATTTGGCCATACTAATAGGAGGCATGCCCAGGATTAGGGTGGAAAAATATTTAAACGTGTTCTCAAACAGGCTTCCTTATTTTCTAAACACTGTATTATGAGGGTAAGTTAGTAGAGGACTACACTGGAGTAGTATAGCAAATGAACCATCAAGCATGCTACTGCATTCTGCATTAGATGAAGAATCTGAGCACTGGAATTCACATTCTCAGAAGATGAAAACCAAATAACTATACCGTTCACAATTTACAACTGGTCTTCCTTGAGAAGTACGCAAGAAACAAACTGGGCTAAGATTCTGAAAAAAAGTTTGTCCCAAAATTATTTGAGGCAGGGAAGGAAGGATAGGGGAAGAAAGATACACTAAAGTTTCTCAAAAATTTTGCTCCAAAGATTTTACAGTATGTTTTGGGCAAATATATTTTCATTTTTGGGGGGCTGCCAGCAAGTCTGCAAAGCAATGACTCCAAAACACTAGAAATCAGATAAAACTCTTAAAAGAATAGCAGAAAAAAGTGATATACTCTAAATGCATTTAAAGTCTATAATAATAATATAACAGAAACACAATAAAATCATATCAAAACAAAAGAGTAAAATGAAAATATCCCTATTCAAACAAGCAATTCATCGCTGCAAAACAATTTGTTTCAGATAAAATTCTGATTTTGCTCTCAGTTTAAAAAGTTATTAAAACAATAAATCAGCCCTTACAGGCAAGACCAAACAGTAAGACAATTTTACATATTTATCAAAAGATCATTCAAAGAAAACTTACCAAGCCCCCAACGTGTATATGCTTGTGCTTCGGAGGGAAAGCAGAGAAGCAACTTTCTGTACTTACACTGGAGTTCACTTCTGTGCTAAAAACACATCTCGACAGTCCCGCACGTAATAAAGTCTGGACTAGCAATCTGCCTTTGGGTTGGGTTTTTCTCTTACAAGATAAGCTGTTAAGTCATGCCTTGATTTTAGATCTGCTAACATATGGAGTCTTCTAATGTAGCCTTCTCTCCGCCCCCCTGCCCCCCTATCCCTACTCTGCTCCACTCCCTCTGCACACACACACATACACACATACAAAAAAGGCACTGCAGGGCAGAAATTCCTCAGGTGCTCGCTAATGGAATTCCCAGGGTCTTGGAGCCGCTTCGGGGATCAAGAGATCTCACAGCCCCTGCTGGGGTAAGGAGCAGCGAGTCTGTTCCATTTAATCAAATACAGAATGAATTTTCAGCTCTATTCACTAGCTTGTCTCCAGGGCTCTCAAAAGGCACCAGGCAGCTAGAATCACACACATGTGGCTCTTTTAGGCAAGTATAATTAGTTTGATTTTAAAAAGCCACATTAATAATATCACCTCAGGACCATTATTCAGGGAACAGATGACAATGATACTGTATGTTTTAAGCCTGACAATGGGGGAAAGAGCACAAACAATGAGGGAAAACTTGAAGGATTATAAAAAAAAAAAAAAAAACCAACAAACCAGTTTTTCATTTAATTGTAATCCAAAATTTTTTAAGTGACATTAAGTATATTCCATACACCATCCCTTAATTTTCACAGGAAAGAATCAAATAAAACCCTTCTCCCCATGCTCTTGAAAGTGAATCAGTGCCAAATTTACAACAAAAATGTATCACACAGAATGTTTACATACAATACAAAATACAAAAATTTAAATCAAAACATTCTCCAATTCAAGCGAACCAAATTTCTTTTTTAAAAATCGCCAATTAAAAAAAAAAACTGCAAAAGCAAGTCCTTCAAAGCAACAAGACTCCAAATTTGGTTTCTAATCTAATTAATTTGTATTAAGTAGTAAATTCATTTAACTTTTAATGTGTTGTCTTATCTATACTTCTACATTGTATCACTGCTAATCACAAGCTGTTAGCTAATGTAATTATATGTTAAAACAACAAATTTTTCAATTATTTTTTATTTCCTATCCCCTCCTTGATTTCATAAGATATTTAATTCCTGAACTCATTTCCTTAACATTTTACTTAGAAAAAAATCACCAATTTTTAGCCTAAAATGCTCACAGAAGAAACATTTCTAGAGAAAACAATTTTTACTTCAACTTGTATTTGGACAAAACCACAAATGAAATAGTCTACAAAATCATGAAAGCATGTAAGCACAGTAAGAGGAAAGCATGAGAACTAGTCAACAAATTTTACCTGACCCTATGACAGAAGTTCCTACATACTACCTGCCTCTATATATACCTTGATGATCTGGGGGGGGAAGAAACTCAATTCCTTTCATGCAAAGTCAAACCACCTGCAAAGAAGGCAAGAAGTTAAGATCGAGGCAGAAGCCAACTTACTCAGGCTAGATCGGTATGCTCCAAGTCCTAAGGGTTCTTTGTACTAGAAAGCTTGAGAGTCAGAGCTGTTTAAGTACTTTGCACAGAAAAGGAGGTTGATGAGAACCATAGCAATCAATCAAAGCATCCAACATAGCATAGAACCTCTAGTAACTGATTTTCCTGGTTGACTAAATTATTCAAACAAAGACAGATTTCCCAAGCACTATATCCGAGTTTTTGCATGAAAGTTAAACAATATACATTTGTGTGTTTTTTAATAGAAATATAAATGTTTCTGTTCTACACACTGCCAAACATACACCCTGGGCACGTCTTTACAAAATGAAACAGGTTTTCTCTATCCTTCTCATATAACTTCAAGTATGAGGCAGTTCATTTCAACATGTGCATAACAGAGACTACAGTATTTGGAACTTCTCTGGATTCCTAAGAATGCTTTCTACTTAAGCACTAATTTTAAATTTCCAGAAATTTTCTAAAGGTTTTCTTTCATCTTACCCTAAAAGTTGAACTGTCCCCACATTTTCAGCTAAACATAGACTAACGGGGGGGAAAAAACCTATAAAATGGAATGTTTAGAATTATACTGAGAATAAGCTCATTTTATTCTCTAAATCCCTCCCCACCTTCTCCTTGGAGACACTCTCTATTAGATATGCCAAATGTCAGTTAGGAATCTGAGGGTTATGGTATCAGTGAAGCATGGAATCAAAATTAACTGACTCTTTCATCTTTACTGGCATAAGCCCGAGAATAAATCTCATGTTAGTTACCTTTTAATCCAAACTCCTGATTTTCAAGGTGTCTGATTTGGGACACAAAGGCTGACTTTCTGTTAAATAGGTCCCCTAAATTCTAGATCCCAATGGAAAGCAGCCGGCCCTCAAAGCACCTGCCACCCTCTGTCGTCCCGACCAGGAAGGGCAGGCATTCTGGAGAAGGGCTCTTTGGGAGAGCCTTCCACCTGATTTGGTGGGGTTAGGAAGAACAATGACGAGAAGGGCAAGAGAGTCTATCTAGCCCCCTCAGTGATTTATTACTCAAATTCCTAGATGTGGAGAGAAAGCAACAAAGGTCTGGAAGCTGCAGACTGAAATAAATAGCGAGCTGTAATGTATTTAGCAAATGATAATGCAATCCACAGAAAGCTTTACAGAGGAGAAGGAAAAAATACACTCCCCGGGGCTGGGAAGTCACTGAGTCTGTGAAGGCAGAGAAAGATACATTGTGCAGGAAAATTCTCTTGCTTCTCCCTGCACATAAATCACTGTCTCTCGCGAGCGCTCTGCGGGAATGAGGTTGAGAGGCGAGGGACCCGGCTCCCTTGGGAAAACGTGCGGGCGCCCCTCGTTCCGCGCTGCGGTGCACCTCACCTGCTCCAGCGGATCATCGTCAGGAAAGACTGCACCGTGTCACTGACACCTCACCCCGCCTCCTCCCACGAGGTGGCTCCGAGTCTCCTAGGACGCGGAACGTCGGAGTTCCCAGCTGGGCATCCATCAGTATCCCCCCACCGCACACTGCTCTGGACCCCCACGCCCTCCGGAGCCCGTGTCCGGGACTTCCCGCTCTCAAGCCACACGGCCCCCCAAGCCCCGTCTCCTCGCGCCACCCCGCCCCTCGACCCTGCCGTGGGACCCCCGCCCCGCACCTCTCCGCGGGGCTGGCTAAGCCTCCAGACCTCCTGCGCGGCAGCCGGCTCCGAAAGCCACCCCCAGGTCATCCCCCGCGCGCTAGCGGCGGCTACGGCGGCGGCGGCGGCTGCGATCCGAACGGGCCCCTCCATGCACCAGGCAGGGCAGCGGGAGGGCGCGGCGCCTCGCACGCCGAGGCAGGGGCGCTGGGGCGGGCGGGTGGACGGGAGGGAGCGGGGTCCCGGGTTTCCTCGCACCGAGCAGCTCCGGGCACCGGCGCTCAGGGGAGGGGAGCTGGGGGGCGGAGTCACCGGGGCGCGTCCCCGCGGCCGCGCTCCTCCCCGCCAAGGCGCGCGGGCGCGTAACCCGGCGGGCGCAGGGCAGACGAGGAACACGCGAGGAGCCGGGAGGAGGGAACCGGGAGCGACGGAGGCGGGCCGTAGAGGCCGCGGCTCCCGGCCGGCCCGCGCCCCGCCGGAGGGTGCGCGCGCAGCCTGCCAGATCAGCGGCAGGGAGACGGGCCGTACCAATCTTCCGGGGGGGACGCCCTGTGCAGGACCTTCTCCCGCCACCTGTCTGCTTGCTCTAAGAGAAAGCCACCCCAGGGGAGTACAGAAGAGTCTTTCCTTTGTTTAGGACAGGTGAAGGTGCGTGGCCTAGGTAAGTCACAGAGACTCCCGTAATGCCTGTACGCACTTTCCCCTCACCTTTGTGTCCCCGGGAGAGGCGGCTTTTCTGTCCCGTACACAAATGGCCTGCACATTCCCCCTTAGCCCCGCCCAGGCCCCGCCCCTCGCCCTTCTACTTAGGTTCTCTAGGCAGCCCGCTAGTCTATCCCTTCTCCTGGCTCTTATCTAGTGTCTCCCTTGTGGTTCCAGCGTCCCACCGCTTATGCTTCCTACGCCTTTTCACCACTTTCCAATTTAGTTCCGTGGGCAACTTCATGTGATTCCCCGACTCACCCGCCCTGCCAGGTAATAACAAAACAGAGACTAGTAGAGGCTTCTGGTGAAATTAACTTGGACTCTGGCCCCAGAGTCTTACCAACTCGTGTACTGGGCCTACCCTAAGTTATCTGACCTCTCATTTGTTCAAACAGAAAAAGAAAAAATAATTTCTATGTAAAAGGTTGTCGTGAAGCAAAAATATAATAAAAGCATCTGCCACTCAGTGTACATTCGAGAACTGTAATTTTTTTTTTTTTTTTTTTTTT
>NW_007253955.1:263454-273328 GCF_000164805.1 Carlito syrichta
CAAAAAAAAAAAAAAAAAGAGTTTTATTGTGTAGATGGAATAGAAGCCTTTCAGGTTTCTTGTGGCTACAGAGAATTCCAAGTTCTTCTCTCAGGACCTGATTGACTTTGGGCACCCTCATATCTCACAGTGCCATTTGAATATCACTATACGTACTGTTATTCATAATCAGAGAAATAATCACAATGTTTGTTGATACTTCTTTTTGAGTCAGAGTCTCACATTGTCATCCAAGATGGAGTCCAGTGGCACACTCAGGCCACTGCAACCCCCACCTGCTGGCCTCAGGAAATCCTTCCACCTCAGCCTTCCAAGTAGCTGAAACTACAGGCATGCACCACCACATCCAGCTAATTTTTTGATTTATTGAAGAGACAGGGTCTCGCCATGTTGCCCAGGCTGGTCTTGAACCCACAGGCGCAGGCAATCTCTGTGCCTCCACCTCCCAAAGTGCTAGGATTACAGGCATGAACCACCGCACATGGCTTATTGGTACTATTTACTTCCCTCTGCCTTGTTTGTAAAAGGGATAAATCATTTCAGGTGCAAAGCAATTTTTCATTATTGAATCATTCACCCATTTGTTCAACATTTACTTTAAAAGTAATTATTGAACACCAACTCTATGCCGTTGACTAATCACAGGGGTACATAGATAAATCATGCATAGTCCCAAGCTTCAAAGAGCTCTCAATCTAATTATGATACAGGCACACACACGGATAAGTACACTGAGATGTCTTCAGTGCAATGAGTTGTAGGGACACAGAGCAGTATTGCCTTTCCTGTCTGATTTGGGAGTAGGGCTTGCCACAAAAGTCTTACCAAAAGAAGTGACCCATGAACTTAAAGGATAGTAGGAGTTGACCAGGTAAAGGCAAAGGAGTGGAAAGATTGTCTAGGCAGAGGGAACATTATTAATAAAGTCATAGCAGTAAGAAATAACAAGGTAGCTCAAAAGGGACTGCAAGCTCTTCATTGTGGCTCAAGTGTAAGAGGCCAGGTGGTGATTGGTAAGTGAAAGCACTTCAAAAAGAAGATGAAGTATATGTTAACCATGTATGTTGTACCAAGAAGCTGTTGGGGGACCAGGGAGGTGCTAAATGAGTGGGAGTGTGATATAGTCAGATCTCCATTTAGAATGATCACCTAGCAGCAGTGATAAGGGTAGATTGGAGGGAGTCAAGTCTGAGGTCAAAAAGTTTGGTAGCAGCCGGGCTCGGTGGCTCAGCCTGTAATCCTGCGCCTTGGGAGGCTGAGGTGAGTGAATTGCCTGAGCCCGCGGGTTCGAGACCCACCTGGGCAACTTGGCAAGACCTCATCTCTACAATAAATCAAAAAATTAGCCGGGCGTGTTAGCGCGCGCCTGTAGTTCCAGTTACTTGGAAGGCTGAGGCGGAAGGATCGCTGGAGCCCAGCAGGTCGAGGCTGCGGTGGTCGGGAGCGGCCACTGCACTCCAGTCTGGGCGACAGAGTGAGACTCCAACTCAAAAAAAAAAGTTTGGTAGCTTTGAAGCAGTCCAGGCAGTTTAATTCAGTCAAGAGACTGAAGTAGGAAAATAGTAATAGGGACAGAAAAGAGGATGAATTTCAAAAATGAGAGGAAAATTTGGCAGGACTTGAAAAACTGATTGCATGTGAAAGGTAAAGAAGAGAGAGGATCAAGAGAGATACCAGCCTGCTAGCTTGGTGGATGGTAGTCACTCTTCCTACCCCAGAAGAGAGAGCAATGCTCTGCAAATATACAGGATTTAGGGAAATAACGATGTGTTTAGTTTTGAACCCTTTGGATTTGAGGTGTCTGTGTGCTATGATCTAAATGTGTTCCCCCAAAATTATTATACTGAAACTCAAACGTCAATATGATAGTATTAAGAGGGGGGCCTTTAGAAGTTGACTAAGTCATGAGGGCAGGCCCCTCATAAATAAGATAGTGACCCTGTAATAGGGCTTCAGGAAACTAACTAGCCCCTTCTGTTCCTTCTTCCTTGTAAGGACACAGAGGAGGCACCATCTGTGAGGAACAGGCTCTCACCAGACCCTGAACCTTGACCTTGGACTTCACAGTCTCCATAACTATGAGAAATAAATTTCTGTTGTTTATAAATTACTCAGTCTAAGGCATTTTGTTGTATCAGCAGAAACAGACTAAAGCACCATGAAACCTCCAAGCACATGTGTTCACCAGGTAGATAACTCTATGCTGAAGATACAGATTTTAAAAGTCATCAGCATACAGTATTTTTAACATGAAAGTGGAAGTGAACCTGGTACAGTGGCTCACGTCTGCAATCCCAGCACTTTGGGAGGCAGAGGTGAGAGAACTGCCTGAGCCCACGGGTTTGAGACCAACCTGGGCACTACTTGTCTCTACAATAAATGAAAAAATTAGCTGAGTGTGATGACACATGCCTGTAGAGCCAACTACTTGGAAGGCTGAAGCGGAAGGATTGCCTGAGCCCAGCAGATAGACACTGCAGTGGCCATGAGCATGCCATCGCACTCCAGCCTGGGTGATAGAATGAGACTCTGACTGAAAAGAAAAGAAAGTGGAAGTGACCTCTCGGGAAGAATATGGAACACCAGAAAGTTGTAGCCAAGGATGGACCTCTAAAACTGAAAATAACTAAAACCCTCAGTCATTCTGATGAATTTGTAGGGAAGGTTGTTTGTTGAACTCAAGATGTGGGACTTGATAAGGATGCTTGAAAAAGAGGATTTGGAATAGTGATTAGGAAAAATGAGAGTTGAAATATGGAAGCTGAAAATTAATCACAGGATTGGTGAGTGATGCTGAGGGGCTGGCTTAGGTTTGAGACCATGAATTTAACATGATGGAGTTAGCATGATTATGTGATTTTTCTCCATCAAAACGTAACCACTCAAGTGTTGGGTGGAAAGCATAACAACAATCCAAATTTGGTGTTTTGCTGGGGGATGTGCAAAAACAAAAATAATATGTGGAGTTGGTAAGAAAACAATTAAATCATCAATCGTAGAATCCAGACAGTGAGCTGGGAAAGGTTTACCAAGAATGACAAACTGGAAGTAATGACAGATTAAAGAGAAGATTTCTGTAAGATTTCTGTTTTTTTTCAACTCAATCCCAGTTGTTATGGGATTGAGTTGAAAAAAACAGGCTGGGCTCAGTGGCTCAGCCTGTAATCCCAGCACTTTGGGAGGCCTAGGTGAGAGGATTGCCTGAGCCCGCGGGTTCAAGACCCGCCCAGGCAACTTGGTGAGACCTCGTCTCTACAATAAATCAAAAAATTAGCCGGGCATGGTAGCGCGCACCTGTAATTCCGGCTACTCAGAAGGCTGAGGTGGAAGGATCGCTGGAGCCCAGGAGGTCGAGGCTGCGGTGGCCGGGAGCGGCCACTGCACTCCAGTCTGGGCGACAGAGTGAGACTCCAACTCAAAAAAATAAAAAGTAAATAAAAATAAATAAAATAAAAACTAGCCGGGTGTGGTAGTGTGCACCTTTAGTTCCGGCTACTCGGAAGGCTGAGGCGGTGAGGCTGCGGTGGCTGGGAGCGTGCCACTGCCCTCCAGTCTGAGCGACAGAGTGAGACTCCAACTCAAAAAAAAAAAAGAGAAAAAAGAAAAAAGCAAGAGGTCTTTGGTGTTGATAATCGTTTATAATTCCTGAAGTAGAGGGTTCCAGGTAATGAGTAGGTCTAGTATACATGTGGATTCTAACAGATGAAGTGGAATAGATATTTAAAGTTATCAGAAGCCGGGCTCAGTGGCTCAGCCTGTAATCCCGCGCCTTTGGGAGGCTGAGGTGAGTGGATTGCCTGAGCCAGCGGGTTCGACACCCGCCTGGGCAACTTGGCGAGACCTTATCTCTACAATAAATCAAAAAAATTAGCCGGGCATGGTAGCGCATGCCTGTGGTTCCAGCTACTTGGAAGACTGAAGTGGAAGAATTGCCTGAGCCCAGCAGGTAGAGGCTGTGGTGGCTGTGAGCATGCCACTGCACTCCAGCCTGGGTAACAGGGTGAGACTCCAACTCGGAGGGGAAAAAAAAGAACTACATACATAAAATGCACACAGAAAAAGAATGAGTTAGGTAGGTGCAGGTCAATGTATATAGTATATGCTCTATTCTCTAAGTAGAAACTAATAGTATATATTTGTAATCGCTGCTCTTTGCATAAAGACCCATTAGAAGAATACAAAGGATATCTTAAACAATGATTACCTATGGTGGAAGATGGATAATAGGGTTGGCAGGGACAGTGATAAGATTGACACTTTTAAATTTATAGCTTTTTATATTATTTTAATTTTTGAACCATGTAAATGGGTTATTTATCCAAAACAAAATACTTAACATGCAAATAATACCTGACTTTCAAGGCTTAAATGAGATAACGTGTCAACTTTCCAGCACAGTACCTGGCTCAAAGTAGGATCTCAGTAAATAGTAGCTTCAAAAATCACTTCCAACTGAAGTGGAGAAGGGAAGGCTCAAGTAAGGAAAACTTGGCCTAAGTCTGGAGGCTGGGAGAGACTCAGGGAGAAGTAGAGAAGTGGGGACCATCTCCAAGGAGGCAGCGGGGCAATAGGAGCCAAGATGTGATGGCAGGATCACAGGCGCAAGGCTCTGGGCAGCAACTAGTTCCTGTGATTAGAGCAAAGCATTTGGTGCAGAGGAGTCGTGGAAGAGTCGTGGAAGACAGTAATATAGGTCGGGCTCCATAGGGAATGGTTTGAATGGTAGACAAGAGCGTGAGACTTAATTCTTTAGGTTATAACTCATAACTAATCTTTTTTTGGGGGGGGGAGGGTTGGAGTCTCACTCTGTCAACCAGGATGGAGTGCAGTGGTACGCTCATGGCCACCGCAGCGTTGACCTTCTTGGCTCAGGTGATCCTTCTGCCTCAGCCTTACAAGTAGCTGGAACTGTAGCGCATTCTACCACGCTCAGCTTATTTTTTTGATTTATTGTAGAGACAAGGTCTCACCAAGTTGCTCAGGCTGGGCTTGAACCTCACTCAAGCAATCCTGTCGCCTCGGCCTCCCAAAGTGTTGGTATTACGAACTTGAGCCACTGCGCTCGGCCTCATAACTAATCTTTACATTTGTATTGTATCTTGTGGTTTATGGAACCTTAATTATAAATTCCTATATCTAGTAGAAGCTCAAATCTTATTGTCTGGAATCTGATGCCAACCCAAATTAACATTATGAGCCTCTAGAATATTCTTGGACTAAAAATGGCCTGATAGATGTAGCAAATGTCAGAAAGTGTCCCATTTAGCAACCACAAGAGTGGTCAGAGTTGATCATCACCAAGCTGACTCAGTCTGCTAAGGGCTTGCAAACTAAACAGTCATTTCACATTTTGCTCTTGGTCATGGATTTGGATCTTATTAGATCTTATTTACATAAGAAAAAAGCATTAATCATTTTCAAACTGAGAAGGGAAAGGGAAAATGACCATCTAAAAGTCAATTGGTTTAAAGCCTTTCTATTTACTCTAGACCAAAGTTCAAAACAACAACTAAATCCCCACAATAAGTTAGTCCCAGAGGGCTAAACAATAACAGAAGTCACTTGTCTCCACTTGGATAACTTCCAAATTTATACAACAGAGTTCCCATTAAACATGCAGGAAGTTCTGATTATTTATGATGTAATTTAATATTGACTTGTTGTTAAATAACTTGAGCCTCCCCCAAACCTTCGGAATTTTACATCTAATGACTAACTGCAGGATAACTCCTCTAACAAAGCTAGAAGGTTGGCAATCAGCAGTTTCTCTCTGCAATTTTTTTTTTCAAAAAAAAAATTCCGATAGGTTGACTGTATGCTCACTTGTACATTTCCTGAATTGTGTGCAAGAGGATTTCACAGAGAGGGATTTCTATGGCGTTCTTTATGCTGAACAGGCTAAACTCTGGAGACTCACTGCCTAAACCTATTGCACACAGATCAGCTAACTTTTGCTGGGTTTTGTGATGCTAGTTTAGTTTACCCATACACCAGGTCAGAAGAAAATGACTTTCCACATCTTCTTTGCACTAGCAAAGAATATGGAGGTCTTTTTACAGGAAAGAGAAAGACAGGTTTATAACAGCCCAGCACTGAGCAGTCATGGGTGCCACCTTCCCTGTCACGCAGCTATGTGTGGCAAAGGAGCCCCTATCTGAGACATGAAAGAAAGAAAAGGGCCTGAAAGAGAATGGCGAGGAGTTGGGAAATATTTGCAAGGAATAGGCAGCTATCGAATGAGTTATTTGTGGCTGGATAGTCTCATAGAAAAAGCACAGAGTTGAAAATTGGGAAACCTGTCCAGGATAATCTATTCCCAGTCCCCTCGTTATCCTCTTGTCTGTTGTGTGGACTTGGGCCAATCACTTAGTGTCTGTGGTAGGATTTCCCTTCTTCCTCTCCAAGAGGAAAAGTGAGCTACAGTATGTCATGGTCTCTAAGGGGCTGGCATTGTTAGAGCAAATTCTGGCAACTCTAATAGCGCTAGCATAGGTTGGATCAACAAGATTTTGCCTGCTTCTTGAAGGATTTGATTTTAAACCTTATCAGGACATCTAACACTGAAGGCAGCTCTGACTAGACTAGTCCCTGGAGTTACTAGAGGTCTTTTCTTTGGTCCCACTGTCCATAAAAGCTGTATGGACTTTGATGAGTTTCCTCATCAGTAAAACAGGTACAAATACACCGTAGGCTGAAGTGAGGATTTAGGGACATAATGTACCTAGCATAGTGCCTGACACATAATGGGGACTCCATACATGATTGCTCTTATTCACTGATAAGAGCTTAGTTTGGACAACTGCAGTTTCTTATCAATTGTGAGTATTTCTTAAATCAGAAGCAAAGAATGCTATTAAAATGCACTGCATCTTGGAAAAATTACCAACATGATTTGTGCATCAGTTTTCTCATCTAAGAAACAGGCCGGGTGTGGTAGCTCAAGCCTGTAATCCCAGCACCTTGGGAGGCCAAAGCAAGAGGACTGCCTGAGCCCAGAGGTTCAAGGTCAACCTGGGCAACTTGGCTGAGACTTCATCTCTACAATGAATCAAGAAAAATTAGCTGGGTGTGGTGGTGCAGGTGGAGGTGAGGTGGAAGGATCACAGCAGGTCAAGGCTGCGGTGGCCATGAGCGTATCACTGTATTCAAACCTGGGTGACAGAGTAAGACTCCAGCTCGAAAAAAAAGAAAGAAACAGTAATAGTACCTATTTTCTATAACCGATGTTGAAGATTAAGTGAAATAATGCATATGAAGAACTTAGCCCAGACATAGTCAATAATAAAATAATTACTTTTACTTTTATACAATAAAAGACATAATCAAGCCAGGCTCTGTGGCTCAGCCTGCAATACCGCTCTTTGGGAGGCTGAGGTGAGTGGATTGCCTGAGCCCACAGATTCGAGACCCGCCTGGCCAACCTGGCAAGACCTCATCTCTACAATAAATAAAAAAATTAGCCAGGCGTGGTAGCACGCATCTGTAGTTCCAGCTACTTGGAAGGGTGAGGCGGAAGGATCGCCGGAGCCCAGCAGGTCAAGGCTGCGGTGGCCGGGAGCATGCCACTGCACTCCCGTCTGGGCAACTAAGTGAGACTCCAACTCAAAAAAAAAGACATAATCAATAATAAAATGTCACCATTATTATTATTTTTATAATTACCATCATCATCATTGTGGTAAAAATCATTGTGAATTCTTCTATTTTTTTTTTTTGAGTTGGATTCTCACTCTGTCATCCAGACATGCTATATGAGCAAAGAAACTTTGAGCACATATGAATTATTGGTTTCTAGCATAATCTTTTACATATTATTAATATGAATAATATTTGTTCTACATATTGATACTATCTATAAATGACACAAAGTTAGAAGACTGTTTTGAGGATTAGATAAGTTTGGCACATGGTAAGCATTATATAAGTGCTTATCAACAAAATAAACATGTACATACATATATATAGCAATACAGTGACAGGTTTCTGTCACTGACAACTTCTAAAAGCCAGGTTCCTTGTGTCTTCTCCAATATCATGTCCATAAGTAAAATAATGCATGTGAAGTACTTGGTCCAGAAATAATCAATAACAAAATAACTACTTTTATTAATCATATATGCATATAACAAGGACATAATCAATAATTAAAATTAACTGGCCGGGCTCGGTGGCTCAGCCTGTAATCCCAGGACTTTGGGAAGCCAAGGTGAGTGGATTTGCCTGAGCCCGCGGATTGGAGACCAGCCCAGGCAACTTGGCAAGACCTTGTCTCTACAATAAATAAAAAAAAAAATTGCCGGGCTTGGTGGCTCAGCCTATAATCCCAGCACTTTGGGAGACTGAGGTGAGTGGATTGCCTGAGCCCGCAGGTTCAAGACCTGCCTGGGCAACTTGGTGAGACCTCATCTCTACAATAAATCAAAAATTAGCTGGGCATGGTAGCACACGCCTCTAGTTCCAGCTACTTGGAAGGATGAGACGGAAGGATCGCCAGAGCCCAGCAGGTCGACCCTGGGGTGGCCAGGAGCGTGCCACTGTACTCCAGCTTGGGCAACAGATGAGACTCCAACTCAAAAAAAAAAAAATTAGCCAGGTGTGGTAGTGTGCGCCTATAGTACCGGCTACTTGGAAGGCTGAGGCGGAAGGACTGCCAGAGCCCAGGAGGTCGACGTTGAGGTGGCAATGAGTGTGACCTTGCACTCCAGCCTGGGTGACAGAGTGAGACTCCAACTCAAAAAAAAAAAAGATTACTATTATTTGTATCATCATCATCATTATCATTGTGGTAAAAATCATTGTAAATCACTGTGCTGCCCTCTTCTGGGCCTCATCTTCTCCCCTTGACCAGATCTTTGACCAGCTTATATATTACCTGCCTTTTACCCAGTCAGTGCCTGCTCAGTTCTGGGGATTCTGGGACCCAAATGTCCTGGGAGACATGGAAACTGTGTAATGACTCTGTACCTCCCTCTCAGCGGTATCACTTCCCTGGGGCTAGAGAGAGCATGGATCAAGGCATGGGCAGGGAGAGGATGCTCTGAGAAAAGACCCCAAAACTCTGGCATCTTGGAGGCTCCTGCCTTGGAATGCTCTTCTGCTATGGTCTGAATGTTACTGTCTCCCCAAAATTCATATGTTGGAACCTAATATCCAATATGATAGTATCAAGAGGTAAGGACCTTTGAGAAGTGATTAAGCCATGAGGAGTTCACCCTAATGAATGGGATTAGAGGCTTGAGAGCACTTCCTTTGCCCTTCTGCCATGTGAGGACACAGCATGAGGGGCCACCTTTGAAGCAGAGAGCAAACCTCACGAGACACCGAATCTGTTGGCACCTTGATCTGGGACTTCCCAACCTCCAGAAGTGTGAGAAATAAATTTCTATTGTTTATAAATTCAGCCTAAAGTATTTTGTTGTGGTAGTCCATGGTCTGAGACATCTTCTCACAGGCTACGTTTGGACGTAGCCTTTCCATTCACATTTATGTCAGAAAAGGAGGGGAAGCAAGGAGGGAGAGTGCTTCCCCTACTTGCCCCTTTGGACAAATTACTTAACATGATTTGTGCATCAGTTTTCTCACAGGGGCTAGATATCTTCATAAGGGACGGTTGGGGTAGGGGGCAGGGTTTGAGAACAATTTACATTTGGGTTCATTTCTCTTCCAATCCATTCCTCACAGATGAGCCACTGTGCTGTTACAAAGTTGGTACTAATTGTTCCTTGCCTCCTTGCATCAGAGACTGCCTTCTTTAATGGGAAGAATGCAGCCGGGCTCGGTGGCTCAGCCTGTAATCCCGTGCCTTTGGGAGGCTGAGGTGAGTGGATTGCCTGAGACAGCAGGTTCAAGACCCGCCTGGGCAGCGAGACCTCAT
>NW_007253955.1:273815-297134 GCF_000164805.1 Carlito syrichta
ATTGTACACCTAACCCTTAACTGTACCCCACAAAACCATAATAAAAAAATACTGATTAAAGAAAAAAAAAGAAAGAAAGAAAAAATGGGGGGAATGCAACAGAGAGGGAGACAGAGATTTTCTCAAGGGTTTCTCCTGGTCAGAACTGTAAACCAGCCATAGGCTTTTCAGCATATTTTCAGACTGAAAAGACTTGGATAAAGGAATCTAATCTAAGATGTCAATAACTGAGAACAGTTTTATAATTAGCTCTCCCAGGACCTAAGGAGATCCCTGTACCAGAGCAGACTTTCAGCTAGTAGCAGATCCCTGTATTTGGGGAACCTTCTGTCTTTCCACCTTTCAGCTCATGGCACATGCTTGACTCTCTTCTCTGCTACCTAACTTTGTTTTTTTTGTTTGTTTGTTTGGTTGGTTTTGGTTTTTTTTGAGTTGGAGTCTCACTCTGTCACCCAGATTGGAGTGCAGTGGCCGCTCCCGGCCACCGCAGCCTCGACCTCCTGGGCTCCGGCTATCCATCCTCCTCAGTCTTCAGAGTAGCCGGAATTACAGGCGCACACTACCACGCCCAGCTAATTTTTTGATTTATTGTAGAGATGAGGTCTCGCCTGCCCAGGCAGGTCTCGAATCCGCAGGCTCAGGCAATCCACTCACCTCAGCCTCCCAAAGTGCAGGATTACAGGCTGAGCCACCGAGCCTGGTTTGCTACCTACTTTGAAGGCCCAGACATTTTCACAGCTTGCCCCAGAGCCAGGAATCTCCCTGGTGACCAATGAGGGATCTAAAGGCTGAGCTTAGCAACCCCTGACCTGTGTGAATGGTCCCAGAGTGGAAGGGGGCATGAGAAGACCTGTGGAAGGGCATGCTGGCATGCCCCTCCCATCCTTTTCAGACCCCCACCTGCATTCAGGAACACCTCCTTTTCCATTCCTCCATTGCATTCAATTCATGGACTTGTCAAAAGCTCAACACTGAGCCAATTAGCCCCACCCCCCACCCCCTGCAGCCCAGCTTCTTTCAGGGGCCCCTTCACAAAGGGTTTCCACCTTGATTAAAGGACTGTGCCCGAGGTGATGCTGTGCTAAACATTCTTCACAAATGCCAGAGGAGGAAAGCAGTGGCCCGTAGAAGGAAGGAATGGAGGTGGGGGTGTTTTGAACTAAGCCTGAAAGAAACTAAAACCAACATAAAATGCTAGGACTCTGAGACGTTTTTTTCAAAGTGAGAAAATTCTATTCATTTATTTACCAAAGTAAGAACATTTTTAAAATTTATTTATTTATTTATTTATTTATTTCCAACCATCAGGAGTCATGACTTGGGGGACTGTGTGTACCCTCTTGAGCTCATCAGGTCCAGTCCCCTGCTTCCATGCATGAAGATGGTTTAGGAGAAGGCAGACTCCTCACTGCAAGGCCCTTGTTCACATCTTCTCCTTCAAATGTCAGTGTCTTGGGCTCCTGACCATGAGGAACCTTGGGGGCCCTCTCCAGGCCCAAAGTCTGACTTTATGGTCCTCTAACACAGGAGACATTTCGGGACCTCTTTGGGATGTTCAACCCATCCAGATTCCTGCCCTTGGGTTCTGTTACCTGTGTGCAACAAGATGTCCCCAGCAAGGGTAGCCATACCTGGCTTCTCTTTCCATTAATGTAAAACTCTGAGCATTCCCAACAAGGTGACTCAGAGGGTGCTGAACTAGTAATCACTTGGAAGAATGAGCCAAAAGCACAGCCTAGGGGGAATAGATCACATTCCCTCTTCTCTCTCTTTCTCTACTTCTCTCTCTGCCTTTAAAGCCCTGAAATTGCCATAGTTTTTTTTTGTTTTGGTTTGGTTTTGGTTTGGGTTTTTTTTGGTGTTTTTTTTTTGAGTTGGAGTCTCACTCTGTCACCCAGGCTGGAGGGCAGTGGCACGTTCCTGGCCACCGCAGCCTCGACCTGCTGGGCTCCGGCAATCCTTCCACCTCAGCCTTCCACGAACTACAGGTGTGCGCTACCGTGCCCGGCTGATTTTTTGATTATTTGTAGAGACGAGGTCTTGTCAAGTTGCCCAGGCAGGTCTCGAACCCGCGGGCTCAGGCAATCCACTCACCTCGGCCTCACAAAGGCGCGGGATTACAGGCTGAGCCACCGAGCCCGGCTCATAGTTTTTAATTTTAGTCAACTTGCTACTCACTTTTAAGTATAATACAATTATTCGATGACACTTATTGAGCACCTACTATATATAAGATATTATTCAGAAAATGTTGTGTTTGTACAGTTCTTGGGGTTTGCCTCATATTTTGCTGTTTTCCTGAGAGGGGTCAGTATATATCCTTCTTCCTGCCCTCTGCTACCACCATTTTTTTTGCGCAGCCAAAGACCCAGGCATGCCAGTAAATGTTTATCAGTCTTCCTCTGTTTGTTCATCACCAGCTTGGCACCTGTAGAAGAATACAATCGCATCTCTGCCCTTGAGACCACTATGCTATAACAGCCTCCCAAATGTGTTTCCAAAACAATTAGAAAGCAGCATATAGATAAACACTTATATGTTAGGGTATAGACTGAGGTTATGTAGTTAAAGAGCAAGAAAACAATTTTTTTTTTTTCGCTAGAGTCTCACTCTGTCACCCAGGCTGGAGGGCAGTGGCATGCTCCCAGCCACTGTGACCTCAACCTGCTGGGCTCTGGCGATCCTTCCGCCTCAGCCTTCCAAGTAGCTGGAACTACAGGCACGTGCTACCATGCCTGGCTAGTTTTTTATTTATTGTAGAGACGAGGTCTTGCCAAGTTGCCCAGGTGGGTCTCAAACCCGCAAGTTCAGGCAATCCTCTTGCCTCGGCCTCCCAAAGTGCTGGGATTATAGGCTGAGCCACCATGCCCGGTCAAAAACAAAATTATAAAGGGAAAAACCACAGAAAGATCTGGTTTCGGCTGTTTCAAAAGCTAATAGTAGATAACGTTCACGTGCAGAATGGGGAAGACAGCTTGGAGACCCAAAAGGAAGCTGAAGATAGGATGGGAACCTTGCCTGAGTTAAGAATAAGGAAACTAGACCAGGCACAGTGACTCAGGTCTGTAATCCCAGCACTTTGGGAGGCTGAGGTGAGAGGGTTGCCTGAGCCTAGGGGTTTGAGACTAGCCTGGGCAACTTGGTGAAACCTCGTCTCTACAACAAATCGAAAAATTAGCTGGGTGTGGTGGCACCTGTAGTTTCAGCTACTTGGAAGGCTAAGGCGGAAGGATTGCCTGAGCCCAGCAGGTCGAGGCTGCAGTGGCCGTGAGTGTGCCACTGCACTCCAATCTGGGCGACAGAATGAGACTTCAACTCAAAGAAAAAAAAAAAAGAATAAGGCAAGTTCCTCTCTGCAAAATGACAGTAATGATAACACCTGCCTCATAGTGGTGAGGATCAGAACAGCGGCTTGCATGGAGTAAGTTCAATGTCAGTGTTGGCCTTACTACTGCTATTTTTGTTCTTAGGTGAACTGTTTTACTTTGGGACTGGCTAGAGTTGGTGGGGGTGGGGCTCTGACTTATATTATGGTGTCTTAGGTTAGTGACTGAAACACACTGACAATCTTTGTTCCTGGCAAAGCAACACTATGTTCTCATTTCAATCCCACTTATAAATTCTGCAATGGAAAAAACGGGGCTGGCCCTTAGGGAACTCACAGTAGGGGTCTGAGACTTGGGCCACACTCTCACTAAACCCTCTGGCGGAAGACCTTCGGGCCACCCAGCCCCACCTGGAGGTGGAAGGTGATTAAATGGATGATCTCACTCCGTCCTTTTTGAGAAGGCCTGAGTCTGTGATCCTGTAAACAGACTCCTATGCAATGCAAACCATGGGCGTTTTTGTGGATTGTTCTTTGTTCAGAAAAAGCCAGAGCACTTTTGAGAAGTCTGCAGAATGTTAGAGCTGTCACTTCTAAAGTAACGTAACTCTGTCTGTTGCCCCCACTGATCAGCAAAGGAAAGCAAGGTATACGTCTCTGTGAGTCAGGGTTTATTTAATACCCACGATCCTGGCAGTTTTTTAGCTGATGAAAATGTTTTGCAAACAGAACCTGGTCCTGTTTTTCTCCACACTCCTTCCCTCTGCCAAATGTAGAGTGAGAGGTTGGCAGAGACAGTGCTAAACTAGTAGGGCTGATGAGATACTATCTCTGTCTCCTTGTAACACAAAACATTTATTTTGCAGGGAGTGAACACAAAATTGAAAGGGGTCCAAGATTTCTGAGAGCAAGAGGCTTGGTTTTCCCCCGGGCTGGACTGCCCGGTTTATTGACTTTCTGCCTTTGCCACCCCTTGAGCAGCACACCAGCCTCACCTGAGACATAGGCCATGAGGGAGGCAGTTCTCGAAGCACCGAACCTCCCCACCTCGGCTCCAGTGGAGAGAATGAGCCAATATTCAGCAAGTGAGAGCCACCGTGAATGGCAGAGACTCCCTTCCTCGCTTGTTGCCTTTGCCCTCTAGCTGTCTGTCCGATGGATATCATAAATGCAGACACAGGGCCAGGCTCAGTGGCTCAGCCTGTAATCCCAGCACTTTACGAGGCCAAGGCAAGTGGATTGCCTGGGCCCACAGGTTAAATACTAGCCAGAGCAACTTGGCAAGACCTTGGCTCAAGAGAACAAACAAACAAACAAAAACAATAAATGCAGACACAGCTTGGTGACCCACACAACAGCTGGGCAGACACCAGACCCGGAGGTGGGGTGGGGGGTCACTTTGCTGAGGACCTGACTCCCACGCTGCAAGACAACTATGCATTAAGATTGGTGACCACTGAGGAAGCCTCCATTTCCCCTACTGGGCTCCCCAGCTATACGGCCTTCAGATACTACCTTGGTTGAAATTCTGGCCCTTATTAAGCCGTGGGCAAGTTATTTAACTTTCTTATGCCTCAATTTTCTTTTCTGCAAAATGGGAATAATAACAACACTTCCTCTGCGGCTGCTGTGAGAATTAGAAGAGCATACTCAATACAAGTGTTAGCTATGTGAGTACTATTATTTTTGAAAATAAGTTAGAAATATAGTTTCCTCTTATACTTTCAGCCTCACAGTCCAAGAGTCATTGACACCTGCTCTCAACTGCCTTGCTGTGCCCACAAGCCTGGCCCTGCTGCCTCTGCCAGGGCTTTCTTCCCACGAAGAGAGCCATCTTCTTATACCAGGGCTGGCTTTGTGTTTTCTCTAAAATTCTTTGGATTCACAATCAACTTAGACCTTCCCACTGTGTTCGTTGGTCCTGCTTCTTGCCTGGGGCTCCCAGTACCAGCCTGTACCACTGAGCCTCCATCTGTTTGTTCAGATATTTAAAACACAATTACTGGTGGGGTGTGGTGGCTCATGCCTGTAATCCCAACACTTTGGGAGGCTGAAGGCAGGAGGATTACTTGAGCCCAGGAGTTCGAGACCAGCCCGGGCAACATAGTAAGACCTCATCTCTACAAAAAAATATCAGAAAAATTAGCCAGGCGTGGTGGCTCACACCTATAGTCCCAACTACTCAGGAGGCTGAGATGAGAGTATCACTTGAGCCCAGGAGTTCAAGACTGTGGTGAGCCATGATCGTGCCACTGCACTCCAGCCTGGGCAGCAGAGTAAAACCCTGACTTAAACATTTAAAAAAACAAAAACACAATTACCATCCAAACTCTTTCTTTTGAGAAAAGAAACATAGCTCAAAAAGCTGGTCTCAGAGGGGACTGAGAACCACACCACTAGGGTCTTGTTCCAGAAAATCTAGCTCTTTATGTATTTTTTCATCTAACTCAGGTTTTTTATTGTTTGGGTCAAAGTTCTCTGACCTTAGCACTATTGATATTTTGGACCAGATCATTTTTTCTTGTGGGGGACTGTCTTGTGCGTTACAGAATGTTTATCCACATTCCTGGCCCCCACCCACAAGATGCTAGTAGCACCCACTCCCCTAGTTGTGACTAAATATCTCTAGACATGGCCAATGTCCCTGGGATAAGGATGCCAGATTTAGTAAATTTCACTATTAAATTATATCTTATCTGGCAACCCTCCTCTGGGAGCAAAATCGCCCCAGGTTGAGAACCACTGGTTTAAGTGTCTGGTGCGCTCACATTCATATATTCACATGATAACTGTGTCAGGTAGTTATCAGCAACCTATTCTAAAAATGAGAAAACTAAGTCTTGGAGAGGAAAAGTGACTTGCCCGCAATCACCAAAGTGAATGACTAGTTTCAGTGCTCTTTCCATTCTATTACAGTGGTCCAACGGAGCTCAGCCTCTTGTAGTATCTTCTATGTTTATGAACATTCAGGAGGCCCCATTCCAACCCTTCTGTGCTGATGCTCTGATAATTGGGACACTGATTGTATGAAGGGCCAAACTAGACATTGTCCTACAAACCTCTCCACCTCACACAGCTCTGAAAACGTCTCTTGGAGAGAAGGCAAAGGGAGAAGAGGAGGGGAAAGGAACGGCAGGGGGTGCAGGGTCCCTGCCTCCCACAGCTCCACAGCCAAAGCCTGGAGAGACAAAAGGCAGCATGGTGCGGTGGTGATTATTTCCCTTGCTCTATCACCCAGCTCAATGGGGCATTCTGGATCCCTGCCCTCCAATGCTCAGGGGCCTTATTAACAGACCTCAGCTGTTACCCAAAGCCCTTACCTCACCCAAGAGGGCTCTATTTGCATGATAATGCCCTCTTTGGGGGAATTATTGCTTAATTAAAAAACAGCAATCACTTTAATTAGCATGTCTCCTTGCTCCCTGGTACTTTGCATGGATTCAAATGAGCTCCTCATTAGGTATTGGCACTTGGACAAATCTGGGGCCTCTGGCTGGGAAGGGAGGCTCCCAGGGCAGGCAGCCCCGGCCAGGACCTCATGGCAGGGAGGCCCAGCCCTGCCAAGAGCACAACCCAGGCTTTGTGAGAGGAATGGCAGACAGGTCCTGGGCCAGCACCCTTTGGGGTCCACGACCCGACACACAGGGGGAAGGCCAGACCCTGGAGGGTGGCGTTTACAAGCGCAAGCCAAGGGCTTTCTCTTTGCTTCTGTCTATCCACTTGAGCTATTCCTCTCTTTTCAGCTCTTTTATTGTTAGCATTTAGTTGCCTCAAATCTCTCTGCGCCTCTCTCTCTCTCTCTCTCTCTCTCTCTCACTCTCACAGACACACACACACACACACACACTTGAATCTGGTTTAATCTCAGTGCACCTCAGTTTTGGAGTGCAATTTTCTCTTCTAACTGGTAGTGTAGGAGGATGGTACATAAAATAAGACAAACAAACAAGAAAAACACCTGTTCTGATCCAGAGATGATGTCTCTCTCCTGGGGCAAGATTACCACCTCTCTTCAGCTTCTCTTCTCCAAGATCTAGAAAGTATCCAGGAACTACACTATGCTGACAGGCTGTGGAGTGGGATTTCCAGAAATACTACCTGTTGTGGATTCTCACTGCCACAACTCATCCTCCCCTGATTTGTAATAAAACATAAGTCATTTTGTAGGCCACTGGATAATCACTTTCCATACACTGGATGTGATGTTTAATCTGATTATATTTTGATATTTCTCTTGATGTTTCCCAAAGCAGGGCAACAGCCTCCTTTCTAGGAAAAAACTTATTTCTTCTGCCTGGATGTCAGTGTACCTAAAACCACCTGATTCATTCTCTCTCCCTCTCTCTCTCTCTCTCTCTCACACACACACACACACACACACACACACACACACACACATACACACGTGCATATAGAACTCAGGCCTATATTACCTATAAATCTATTACAAATACAAGTAAAAGCTGGGCACAGTGCCTCATACCTGTATTGGGAGGCAGAGTCGAGAGGATTGTCTGAGACCAGGGGTTTGAGACCAGCCTGGGCAACTTGTCAAGACCTCATCTCTACAATAAATAAAAAAATTAATGGGGCATGGTGGCGCACACCTGTAGTTCCAGCTACTTGGAAAGCTGAGGTGGAAAGATCGCCTGAGTCCAGCAGGTCAAGGCCGCTGTGGCCATGAGCATGAGTACTCCAGCCTGGGTGACACAGTATAATTCTGACTCAAAAAAAAAAAAAAAAAGTAACAGCCTACATTTATTTATTTATTTGTTAGTTTGTTTGCTTAATTAGAGTCAAGATCTCTGCCATGGCTCTGTCATGGTTCTGTCATGGCTCACCACAGCCTTGACCTCCTGGGCTCAGGTGAGCCTTTCGTCTCAATCCCCCACATTGTTGGAGCTACAAGCATGCACCACCATGCCCAAATAGTTTTTTTATTTTTTGATTTTTTTAGAGATGAGATCTCACTTTGTCTTGAATTTCTGGGCTCGAGCAATCCTTCTGTTGGCTCTCCCAAAGTTCTGGGATTACAAATATGAGTCACTGTGCCCAGTTAAAAGCCCACATTTAAGAAATGCTAGCTGGGCGCAGTGGCTCAAGCCAGGGTTTCAACTACTTGAAAGGCTGAGGTGGAAGGATCGCCTGAGCCCAGCAAGATAAGGCTGTGGTGGCCATGAGCATGCCACTGCACTCCAACCTGGGCAATAGAGTAAGAACCCGACTTAAAAAAAAAAACAAAAAAAAACGCTAAAACAGAAATGACTCTAGATTTTCACTCAAAAGATTTGGCTTCCGGGCCGGGCTCGGTGGCTCAGCCTGTAATCCTGTGCTTTGGGAGGCCGAAGTGAGTGAGCTGCCTGAGCCCACAGGTTCGAGACCCGCCTGGGCAAGTTGACGAGACCTCATCTCTACAATAAATCAAAAAATTAGCCGGGCGTGGTGGGGCGCGCCTGTAATTCCGGCTACTTGGAAGGCTGAAGCAGAAGGATCACCAGAGCCCAGCAGGTCAAGGCTGCGGTGGCCGGGAGCAGCCACTGCACTCCAGTCTGGGCGACAGTGAGACTCCAACTCAAAAAAAAAAAAAGAAAAAAGATTTGGCTTCCAGTCTAAGCTTAAGCATCTGGGACAGAAATATCCCCGTCAGTCATTTTCTGGAGTTTTCAGGAAGAAAGTGAGAATAGTTCCAGGGCTACCATCCCACAGAGACCCAACACAGCCCCTTCCTCAATTCAGGACTTTTCTTCCACAGCCCTGGCAATACACATCCAGCTCCATCTCCCTCACTTCCATCCCCTCAGAGAGAGCCAACTGGGGCTCCCCTACCATTAGAGTCCCCACTTTGGCCTATGTGGGAAGAGAATTAGTGAGAGGAGAAGGTAGTTGGGAGCTATTTCAGGGACTCAGGCTGAAGAGAGATGGAGGGGAAGGGGAGACGAGGTGGGGCATCTGAGGAGAAAGGGACTCACTCCCCTCTGCATCATCCTGCAGAGAGAGTAACAACAAATCAGAGGTAAATCCACTTCCTTGCAGGAAGCTCAGCCTGAAACCAGATAAAGCTACAGCAGTTCAAAGGCAGAGTGACACCCAAACAAGAGAGCAGCTCTTAATCCCCCATAGAAAGATGAGAATGGCGTGCTCAGGCCCAGGAGGGAAACGCGCGGCTTTGTTTAACCAGGATTGAAAACACAGCCCTATTGAGAGGCTGGGACTTTGAGACACAGACCCCGAGGGGCAGTTGCCAAGTTGAAGGCAGCCCAAGGCTGCCAGCTTTTACTTCTTCAGTTCTGGGCTTGGCAGTAATGAGGCGAAGGGCCGGGACCTTTAACTGGCTAGGTCAAAAAGGTTTTCTTATTAGACAAACAGTGTGGGCTGGGGGCAGGGGGTGTTTCTGTGTCTAAGCTTGGAACCTGGAGCTTCCAGAAAAGAGGCAGAGCCAGAGGCCTGTGTCTCCCCACACATTCAGTGTCCACCATTGAGCCCCTGGGCCCTTAAGCTCTGTCTCAACCTCTGAATTCTCTCCTGTTCATCCTCACACAGCTTGAAGGGGGGACTTGAAGAAGTGTCAAGTGGGTCAGAAGAGGGCCCAGACAGATATGGAGTAACAAACAGCTGTCTGGGAAGGAGCCTGCCCTGAGGCTGCTTCTTGACCTGCAGGTCAGCACGTGAGATAAGGCATACTTGGGGAGAGCAGCCCTCTCTAGCCAGCAGACAGCAATTTTTAAATTTTATTGTAGAGAGAAGAGCTCACCATGTTGCCCAAGCTGGTCTCGAACTCACGAGCTCAGGCAATTCTCTCACCTCACCATCCCAAAGTGGATTACAGGCTTGAGTCACTGCACCAGACCATCTCTAGTTTCTTTTTTATTTTTTTGAGTTGGAGTCTTACTCTCTGTCGCCCAGACTGGCGTGCAGTGGCCGCTCCCAGCCACCGCAGCCTCGACCTGCTGGGCTCCGGCGATCCTTCCACCTCAGCCTTCCATGTAGCTGGAACTACAGGCGTGCACTACCACGCCCAGCTAATTTTTGATTTATTGTAGAGGTGAGGTCTCGCCAAGTTGCCCAGGCGGGTCTCGAACCCGCAGGTTCAGGCAATCCACTCACCTCAGCCTCCCAAAGGCGCGGGATTACAGGCTGAGCCACCGAGCCCCGCTCATGTCTAGTTTCATAACAATATCTCTGCATCCAAATATAATTCATTAAGCACCTTATTTATGTATGCCCACTAGTTCTACAGTAGATTTGAGGCAGCTTTAAAATTGATACATATAATAAAATAAGAGTAAATAGAAATGGAAGTTAATAGCCAGGACAAGAGAAAACATACATGAAATGAAATCAAGACTAGAGAAGAGAAGTACACATATGCAAGGGGTAAAGTTCTGTATATTTTCTGTTATTGGACTCCAGATTGGCTTCTGAACTTCCCTGAAGGCAAATCTGGGGAGGGAAAGAGAGAAAGAGGGAGAGAGACAGACAGACATCTGGTATCTAAATCTCTTTACCAGAATGAAGGAAATATACAAGCTTCTCAGGCTAAGCAAAATCTTTTCCAGCTGTAAATTTTAGAAGAAATTTCCCTCAATTAACTTCATATAGAAAGTGCTGAGTAACAGAATTAATGTCTTCGACTCCTTATGGAAATAAGTCTCCTATGGCTGATTTTCTAGGGTTAGCAAACAAAAACTAAAGCCATCAATGTTACAGCCTAGCCGGGCTCGGTGGTTCAGCCTGTAATCCCGCGCCTTTGGAAGGCTGAGGTGAGTGGATTGCCTGAGACCGTGGATTCAAGACCAGCCTGGGCAGGCGAGACCTCATCTCTATAATAAATAAAAAAATTAGCCGTGCGTGGCAGTGCGCACCTATAATTCCGGCTACTCGGAAGGCTAAGGCGGAAGGATCGCCGGAGCCCAGCAGGTCGAGGCTGCGGTGGCCGGGAGCGGCCACTGCACTCCAGTCTGGGCGACAGAGTGAGACTCCAACTCAAAAAAAAAAAAAAAAATTCCAATACCATTCAAGTCCTGTGACCATCAGCTGCTAGCCCTTGGGCAGTGAGGCATTATAGAGGTAGCATGGAGATAAGTATGAGGGAGGTGGGACCCCTGGAGATTGGAGCCTTTTTTTGTCCTTCAACTTTAGCTTTTATCCTCAAGGTGATCTATGCAGCCTTAGGCCCACTGTTTAAGGGAAAACGTGATTATCAGCCTTGTGGGGCAGCTTCCTCTTTCAGGACATGAAAATAATCAATTGTACTCTGTTGGAGTGAAAGCAAACTTAGAAACAACAGATTTTTTTTTAAAAAACAACAAATTTTAAAAATTCTAACCGGAGCCCAGCAGGTGGAGGCTGCGGTGGCCGGGAGCAGCCACTGCACTCCGGTCTGGGTGACAGAGTGAGACTCCAACTCAAAAAAAAAAAAAAAAAATTCTAACCATAGCTGCAGGTTTTCAGGGCTCAGTTATCTTCTACAGCTTTTACTCGATGGCCCAATATTAATTTTATATAGGTGGTTTCATTAACATTAAAAATACAACTCAGTAAAAACAGAGTGAGGAAAGATAAGATAAAATGGCTTAAAAGAGTGGTTTTGTGTTGCTTTGGTTTGATTCAAGCATAACTCATCCATTTTAGTTTGAGTTCCCCCAGAAGCAGAACTTGAGAAAAAAATTCAAATGCAAGTCATTTGTTTTGTCCCAGTGACCACACTGGTAGGAGCATGGGCAAGTAGGACAAGAAAGGCAAAGAAGCCCCCAAAAGGTGTTGTCATTAAACTGATTCGGATTAAGGGAAATGAGAGCTCACCCAACTGGGGAATTCTGGGAGCGTTGAATAGCCTCTCATAGTCACCCTACCCTACCTGAGGTAGGGAAGGAGCTGGGGTATTTATATATCAACTTTCTTTCTTTCTTTCTTTCTTTCTTTTTTTGAGTCGGAGTCTCCTCCTTCCGTTGCGGCCACCGCAGCCTTGACCTGCTGGGCTCCGGTGATCCTTCTGGCTCAGCCTCCCAACTAGCTGGAATTATAGGCGCACGCTACCATGCTGGTTTAATTTTTTTCGTTATCGTGAAGATGAGGTCTTGCCAAGTTGCCCAGGCTGTTCTAGAACCCGTGGGCTCAGGCAATTCTCTCACCTTGGCCTCCCAAAGTGCTGGGATCACAGGCTGGAGCCACTGTGCCCGGCCTGTATATCAACTTTTGTCAGTCCCTGGTCAAAGGCTGCTTTTGCGGAGCATGAATTCCCTGGCTCTTCTGACCTGCCATGTATGTGGGCAGAGCAGGCTCCAGCAGGAAAAGAAAGCCCTCAGGCAAATTGATACAGGTGCCTACAGTTGGAATGTCAGCCAGCATGCCCTGAAATGGCACAGGCCAAGGAGGTATGGGCAGGATGCTAACAGCATCTGCTACACCACCCTGCTCCACTCACATCAGCCTGGGGAATACATAGTGACACCCTAGCAGGAACAGTCCATATTCTCCTGGCTCTTGCCAGGAAACACTGATGCAGCACTTCCAGTTTCCTGCAAGTCTCCCCATAATTATACCTGGGAGAACCCAGGGTCCACGTACTTACAAGCCAGTCCACTCAGCTACCTTGTGGCACTCACTGGGCACTGCCATCTCTGCTGGAAGCAACCTGTACTAATTCACAGGTCTGCTGCCTTCTCTGCTGAGTGCCAGCAACATCACAGAGTAGCACCAGGTCTATTGAGCAACATGGCCTAGGCTAAACATTGATACCTTTTCGCTCAGAGTTCAGAGTGAGATGGAGTTCTCGGAAGCCCTGAGAAACTCACCTTGTGTTCTCAACTGAAAAAGAGAAAATGCCTTCCTCTCCAATTACATAATGTATGTCCTGTTAGAGGTTCACCAAAGCAAGACAATCCTATGTCCCGATATCAATCAAGATTTTATCGAAAACAACTCTTTTGTGTTTTATATGAAACTCCTCCTCTTCCTTCTTTAATTCCAGACAAAGTAGGGGACAAACCCAAAGAATACTATATACAGATTATTCTCCTCTTCAACAAACTACATTCAGAAGCACTCTTTGCTCCCCTTCAATATCAAGCTTTGTCACTGGATCAAATTTCTCTCCCTCTCTTCTCCCTTGGGATTATTTCCTGGGAAGATGCTTGAATCTTCATGTGAACACACTTCTAAAAGGCTTGCCCCCACTTTGCCAAATTTTCTTTGATGTGTCTCATATGGCAATGGTGGATCCAGAGCTTCAAAAAGAACAATTTTTGAATTTGCAGAAATAGATACATTCCATGTTCCTCAGATACTCTTTCATAAATGTCACTTTTGATAGATACTGGATGGCAGATAGTTCAATATTATACTCTTTTTGAGTTGGAGTCTCACTCTGTCGCCCAGACTGGAGTGCAGTGGCCGCTCCCGGCCACTGCAGCCTCGACCTGCTGGGCTCCGGCAATCCTTCCGCCTCAGCCTTCCAAGTAGCTGGAACTACAGGCGTGCGCTTCCACACCCGGCTAATTTTTTGATTTGTCGTAAAGATGAGGTCTCGCCAAGTTGCCCAGGCGGGTCTCAAACCCGCGGGCTCAGGCAATCCACTCACTTCAGCCCCCCAAGGCGAGGGATTACAGGCTGAGCCACCAAGCCCGGCTCAATATTATATCCTATAAAGAGAACCTGAATTGCTAATGTTCTTTGTTAATAAAAAGAATAGAGCCACATGTTTGGAAACCAATTGAGCAGGTGGTAATTTTGATATTGTTTTTAAGGTGTTTCTAGGGTACCCTAGAGGGATACCTAGAGGTAAAGACAGATTTTTCCTAAGAAAATGATCTTACTTTTTTCTTTTATTATTATTTTTTTTTTTTTTGAGTTGGAGTCTCACTCTGTCACCCAGACTGGAGTGCAGTGGCTGCTCCTGGCCACCGCAGCCTCGACCTGCTGGGCTCCGGTGATCCTTCCGCCTCAACCTTCCAATAGCTGGAACTACAGGTGCGCACGCTACCACACCCAGCTAATTTTTGCTTTATTGTAGAGATGAGGTCTTGACAAGATGCCCAGGCGGGTCTCGAACCCGCGGGCTCAGGCAATCCACTCACCTCAAAGGCGCGGGATTACAGGCTGAGCCACCGAGCCCAGCTACTTTTTTATTTTCTAAAGTAAGAGTATCTATCCATCTACATATAACCTGAGAGATGGTAATTAGGGTATACTTTTTTAAATTTAAGAGAGCAGGGGAGGCTGGGGTTTTTACTAGCCTTCCATTAGCCTTGATTCAGTGGACAGGACATCATTTACATGAGAAGAGTACAGATTCCTAGTTGCTGGTGTTCATATAAAGCCTGCATTTGACTGGGTATAGTGGTTCATACCGGTAGTCTCCTCGGAGGGGTTGGAGACCAGCCTGATGAACATGACGAGTCCTCATCTCTACCAAAAAATACAAAAACTGGCCAAGCTCAGTAGCGTGTACCTGTAGTTCCAGCTACTTGGAAGGCTGAGGTGAAAGGATTGCCTGAGACCCAGAAGGTCGAGGCTGCGATAGCCGTGACTATGCCACTGCACTCCAGCCTGAGTGACAGGGTGAGACTCAAAAAAAAAAAAAAAGCCTGCACTTTGATACCACCATGAGAATCAAAGTCCACAGAGACTATTTCCTGACAGAAGTGTCATTATCAACATTAAAACATTTTATTATAAATGTATTATAAAGATGACAGTCTAGAACACTCTAAACCAGAATGCCATTTGGATCATTTTTCTTTTATTTTTTTCTCATTTGCTTTCCCCCTGCCCTTTTATTTATTTATCTGTTCGTTTGTTTGTTTTGAGTAGAAGTCTCACTCTGTCACCCAGGCTGGAGTGCAGTGGCACACTCACAGCCACCACAGCCTTGACCTGCTGGGTTCAGGTGATCCTTCCACCTCAGCCTTCCAAGTAGGTGGAACCACAGGCATGTGCTACCATGTCCAGCCAATTTTTTGATTTATAGTAGAGACGAGGTCTCACCAAGTTGCCCAGGCTGGTCTTGAACCTGTGAGCTCAGGCAATCCTCTAGTCTCCCCCTCCATAAGTGCTGTTATTATAGGTATGAGCCACTGCGCCTGGCACAAACCCCAATTTTATATTGACTTAGAGAGATTCCTTTAAGACCATAGAAAGCAAATCAGTGATGAATAATGGAGTGGCTGTGCATGAAAACCCCAATTGCTCCTTATGACAAAATATTGACTTAGGAAAACACAAAACTACAATGTGTTAGAAGAAAATGTGCAAAATTATATTGAATACAATTTACTTCCATTTTATTCCTGTGACAGAAAGGGTATTTCATATCATCAAATGCTGCCCCCAAAAGTTGAGTAAGATGAAAGCTAAAAAATATTGTAGAGTCTTCCTTCCATTAGAGGAGAATTTCTGAGCCCTGGACACTGAGAAACTGGGAGCTGATCCTTGAACTACTGTTGTCCAGCTCCCCTCCAAAGCCTGGCTGAGACCACTGAGATGTACTAAGAAGTATGCTGGTCACTCATATTATGAACATAACCCATGTATGAAGTCTGAAGTAGTCTGGTTTAATGGAAAGACTATGAGTCTTAGAGTGGGCCCACCACATTCTGGCTGCACAATCAGTTGACTTCTCTGTTCTTTCATTTGTACAAAGAGAATAATAACACCTACCTTGCAGATTGTCATAAGATTTAAAGATAATGCATGCAAAATGCTGGCCCTGTTTCTGATACATAGTAAGAGCATAGTAAAAGAAACTATGGCTGGGTGAGTGGCTCAAGCCCGTAGTCCCAGCATTTTGGGAGGCCAAGGCAAGAGGATTGCCTGAGCTCAAGGGTTTGAGACCAGTCTGGGCAATTTGGTGAGCCTTGACTCTACAGTAAATCAAAAAATAAACCAGGCATGGTAGCATGTACCTGTAGTTCCAGCTACTTGGAAAGCTGAGGTGGAAGGATCACCTGAGCCTAGCAGGTCGAGGCTGTAGTGGCTATGAACGTGCCACTGCACTCCAGCCTGGGTGACAGAGTAAGACTTCCACTCAAGAAAAAAAAAGAAACTATGATTTTCATCACCAGACGAGGAGCCCTTTAAATGCGGATGGGCCACATTTTCTGTTTGACGTGACTTAGGAGTGTACTCGGGAGACCTGGAGTTCTGGTCTCTAACCATGCTCAGAAAGACTTGACGTTATTAATCAATCTAGCAATTTAAAAGTACATTTATGATTCATTTTCTTCAGAGTCATCAGAACACTGCTCTCAGCTAGGTATTCTAAGGGGGCATTTTTGAGATTTTTCTATGGGTGTATATATTAGTTGACTGGCAACATTCTTCACTGAACATTGTCAAGGCCCAAATAATTTTGATCATTCTTTATGGCCAAGATTTTCAAATGGAATTCATATATCCTGAGGGAAACATGCAACATGCTGCAGAGGTATATAAAGCTACAGGATAAAAATGGTTTCTGAAAAAGAGGCTCCTTTTTGTTAAAGACTTTTGGGGAAAAGTTTAAGTAATTTAATAAATCAGTTAAATTCAACATATCAGAGGTATATAATAGAGTATAAAAAATTCTTTCACAAGATTTTAAGATTAAATGTAGCTGGGCTCGGTGGCTCACCCTGTAATCCCGCGCCTTGGGAGGCTGAGGTGAGTGGATTGCCTGAGCCCGCGGGTTCGAGACCCGCCTGGGCAACTTGGCGAGACCTCATCTCTACAATAAATCAAAAATCAGCCAGGCGTGGTAGTGCGCACCTGTAATTCCAGCTACCTGGAAGGCTGAGGCGGAAGGATCGCCGGAGCCCAGCAGGTCCAGGCTGCAGTGGACGGGAGCGGCCACTGCACTCCAGTCTGGGCGACAGAGTAAGACTCCAACTCAAAAAAAAAAAAAAAGATTAAATGTGAGACTTTGAAGGAATTTTATGCTAATGGAAAGTTACCTTGAGCTCAAGTCTCAGACTCTTTAGGCCAGGGGTCCTCAAACCATGGCCCACGGGCCACATGTGGACCACTGAGGACATTTATCCGGCCCACCGGGTGTTTTTGCCGCCGCTGCCTGTCCTGCCTAGCAGCCGACTCGTCCAGGCCTGCAGTGCACATGTGTGGAATGTGCGTCGCACTCTTCGACTCCCCTCTTTCTCTCTGTCTCTCGACTCCTCCTCTCAGTAATCTCAGGAACCATGCACTCAAAATGGCAACCATCTTTGGCAGTACTTATGTCTGTGAACAGACTTTTTCCAGAATGAAACATCTGAAATCTCCAACCAGATCTAGACTAACTGATGCACACTTGCATCACTTGCTACGACTAGCAGTAACAAATATGGAACTGGACATTGACCATCTCATTAGCCAAAAGCAGGCCCATAGTTCCCATTGAAATACTGGTAAGTTTGTTGATTTAACTTTACTTGTTCTTCATTTTAAATATTGTATTTGTTCCCATTTTGTTTTTTCACTTCAAAATAAGATATGTGCAGTGTGCATAGGAATTTGTTCATAGTTTTGTTTTTTTTTTGAGTTGGAGTCTCACTCTGTTGCCCAGACTGGAGTGCAGTGGCCGCTCCCGGTCACCGCAGCCTCGACCTGCTGGGCTCCGGCGATCCTGCTGCCTCAGTCTTCCGAGTAGCTGGAATTACAGGCATGCGCTACCACGCCCAGCTGATTTTTTTTATTTATTGTAGAGATGAGGTCTCACCAAGTTGCCCGGGCGGGTCTTGAACCCGCGGGCTCAGGTAATCCACTCACCTCAGCCTCCCAAAGGCGCGGGATTACAGCCTGAGCCACAGAGCCCGGCTCATAGTTTTTTTTAAACCATAGTCCGCCCTTCCAACGGTCTGAGGGACAGTGAACTGGCCCCCTGTTTTAAAAGTTTGAAGACCCCTGCTTTAGGCTATGCAGAAGGTTCTCATTATCGGGTGTAATTGATCCTGAGAAGTAGTCACTCATAGTGAATCCATTTAAAATAGGGACCAAATATTGTATGGTAAATAGTAGAGGGGGAGTGTAGATTAGAATTTTATACTGCAAATTAAACAAAAATAAATATGAAAAAGTAGTTGCTTACTGCAAAAAACCACCCGAATAATTTAGGTAAGACTTATGGATGTCCTTGTTTACCTATGACAAGGCCAGTTACAGACCCTCCAAAGTTACTTTGCCTTATAAGTTATTAACTGAGCTACTTGTCATCACTGATTAATGGGGACAAAATATTTGTTAACCAAGCTTTGGTTAAGCACTTATCTTTCAAGGCCCCTAAACCTTGGCCACCTTCTTCCTGAGCCAGTAGACAGCCCTTTCTGACAACAGGCTGGGATCTGGGTAAAACAGTCTCTGACCCACTGTCTGAACCGGTCACCCTTTTATCCACCCTACTTCCCCTCATCTGCTTCTTTCTACTGCTCTCTATAAAAGAAAACCCTTGCTAACCTAATTCTTGAGAAATTTACAGATCTTCTGGCCAGAGTCTTCTTCCTATTGCAATAGTCCCTTTCCCTCCTCCATGCAAAAATCCTCTTGGAATAAAAGTCTACCCTTACCAAGTATGGACTTGTTTTTTATTTAGCAATATTAGTTTACTATATAAAGAATAGTTTTATATATATACTTATATGTAGAATATATTATATAGTTATATTTTATATATAATTCTATTCTGTTATATATTTATGTATTCTATTATATATTTGTATATGTTTTAATATATAAAGCTACTCTTTGTATGGTAAATTATAGGTATGCGTGTGTATAAATTCATTCAAGTTCCATGATAACCACAGAATAAAGTCAAAATTCTTATTTCAGCTTCAATTTACCAGCAAGGAAATAGAAACTCAAGAAATGACTTGCTCAGTAGGTAAAGTAGGCATCTGAAGCTGTATTTTCTGTCTTTAAATCCTAGAATACTCCTGCTACAAAATCACTAGTCTTTTTTGAAAGTGGACAAGATGCAAATGCTTTGCACAGTGTAAGGGAAAATGTTCTCCTCTGATTTTTTGGGTCTCTTACACGCTACCCAGATGTGATTACTCACACGCGTCATGATGGTTGTTTTTGCTTGTTTGTTTCCCAATACATGCAGCTATCCTGGTAATTAAGAGCATTCTAGCCGGGTTTGGTGGCTCAGCCTGTAATCCCGCGCCTTGGGAGGCTGAGGTGAGTGGATTGCCTGAGCCCGCAGGTTCGAGACCCGCCTGGGCAACTTGGTGAGACCTCATCTCTACAATAAATCAAAAAATTAGCCGGGCGTGGTAGCAAGTGCCTGTAGTTCCAGCTACTTGGAAGGCTGAGGCGGAAGGATCGCCGGAGCCCAGCAGGTAGAGGTTGCGGTGACCGGGAGAGGCCACTGCACTCCAGTCTGGGCGACAGAGTGAGACTCCAACTCAAAAAAAAGAACACTCTATGGTGACAACGGAGGATAATCCATGTGAAGCATTTAGCACAGAAACCTGCATCAAGTAAACTTTCCATACATGTATCATCATGGGCATTATGCTGGATGTGTTACTGAAGTCATATTTTACCTAGTTCCAAATGGATTTGAGGTTTAACTTAGTTACTTCATTGAATTTCCCAACAGTTTAATGAGGCAGGTGAAAATGAGGAAAGTAGACCTGAGTGTTCATCCTTTGATAGACTATAGTTCCATAACTCATAGTGATATGTGGCTACTACAGATCAGAGACCCTAAGGTATGTAGTATGATCCTAGTTTTTGGAGAAGGAAATCACAAAGAGTAAATAATTTAAATAATTTGCCCAACATACAAGCAGAGCCCAGTCCACTGAACTCTTCTAAGGTTTTCCTCTTTTTTTCTGCCCCTCCTTTTCCTCCTTCTATCATTTATCCCTTTTTTTAATCAGAAATTTTCAAGAACATAGTTTAAAGACACCAAGTTAGGCAAGGTTTGATAAGAAACACGGTAGCTTTCCCTCACCCCACTCCCACAGCCAACTCCTGCTCCACTAGAATAAGCTTCTCAACTCTTTTTGACAGATTCTTTGACTTAATTGCTAAACTGCAAGCTCATATTGCTACTTCTTGATGTTCCAATGTTAACCATTTTTTTAGTTTTTATTTAAGCATGTCGTAATTTTTCATTATGGAATAGGAGTATTTCTCTTTCACCAAATCTCCTACCCCTACCATACACTTACACATACTATTCCTGACCCTATTCAGCCAGTCATTTCCCCAGTATAATTAGACCATAATTTTCATTAGACCAACACTCAATATTTACTTTATCATGAATATATAAACACTATTCACAGCCAAGTCATGAGTATATAACAATTATTTTCCTTTTCCCACTAAATTTTTTTTCTTTTTTTTTTTTTGAGTTGGAGTCTCACTCTGTCGCCCAGTCTGGAGTACAGTGGCCGCTCCCGGCCACCGCAGCCTCGACCTGCTGGGTTCTGGCGATCCTTCCGCCTCAGCCTTCCAAGCAGCCGAATTACAGGCATGCGCTACCACGCCCAGCTGATTTTTTGATTTATTGTAGAGATGAGGTCTTGCTGCCCAGGCGGGTCTCGAACCCACGGGCTCAGGCAATCCACTCACCTCAGCCTCCCAAAGGCGCGGTTTCCCGCTAAATTATTCTCCTAGAGTTAAACATCATTTTGGACAAGGCAGAGTAACTCACAACTGTAATCTCAACACTTCATGAGGCTAACGAGGGAGGATCACTTGAGGCTGGGAGCTCAAGGCCAGCCTGGGCAACATAGTGAGACCCTGTCTATAGGACAGCAAAAATTATTTCAGTTTTGTTTATTTGTTTAGTTTTCTATGACTTTGTCACTAAGTTATTCCCAAACTCTCCACACATTGGGTAATGTCCTCTCAATCCTCTCAAATGCTGAGATGCCTCAGGTATTCTACCCATCTTATTTTCTTGAAGAGATCATTACTGGATCTTCTGATTGGCCCAGTCTGCATTGGTTGTTCCATAGGTCTATTGCAGAGATGTTGGCTTGGAATCTCCCTTTACTCTCTTGTGGGTTTTTTTGGTTTTTTTTTTTTTAATTAGAGTCTCACTCTGTCACCCAGACTGGAGTGCAGTGGCCGCTCCCGGCCACCGCAGCCTCCACCTACTGGGCTCCGGCGATCCTTCAGCCTCAGCCTTCCAAGTAACTGAAATTACAGGCGCGCGCTGCCATGCCCAGCTAATTTTTTGATTTATTGTAGAGATGAGGTCTCGCTAAGTTGCCCAAGCGGGTCTTGAACCCGCAGGCTCAGGCAATCCTCTCACCTCAGCCTCCCAAAGTGCTGGGATTACAGGCTGAGCCACCGAGCCCGGCTCCCCTTTACTCTCTTATTGGAGCTTCCTGTCTCTCTTGTACGATGTCCTCCTTTTCCCAGTTGACAGAGCATATTCTTCACAGTAGTTTCCTGAGACAAAGTACATGGTAGACAAAATGTGAAGGTTTTGCATATCTGAACATGTCTTCTTTCTACCCTCACACTTGATGGAGAGTTTAGGTGAGTAGAAAATTCTACATTGAGAGTAGCTGGCTTTTTTCCATTGTCTTCTAGATTCCAGTGTTGTTGTTGGAAGGTCTACTGTTATTCCAATTCCTTTGTATAAAACCTGTTTATTTTCTCTGGAAACTTGTAGACTCCTCTCTTTGTTGCTAATATGCTAAAATGTCATGATGTTGTACATTCTTAGAATTTTTTCTTCATTGATTATTCTGGGCAAGCAATGAGCTCTTTCAATCTGGAAACTCATGTCTTTAACACTAGGGAAATTTTCTTGAATTATACCTTTGGTTTATATTTTTGTAACCTTCATTTTTTTCTACTCTCTCTTTTGGAATTTCTATAATTTGAGTGCTTATTTATTTATTTATTTATTTATTTATTTATTTATTTATTTGAGTTGGAGTCTCACTCTGTCGCCCAGACTGGAGTGCAGTGGCCACTTCTGGCTACCGCAGTCTCGACCTGCTGGGCTCCGGCGATCCTTCCGCCTCAGCCTTCCGAGTAGCCGGAATTACAGGCGCGTGCTACCACGCCTGGCTGATTTTTTGATTTATTGTAGAAATGAGGTCTTGCTGCCCACGCAGGTCTCGAACCCACGGGCTCAGGCAATCCACTCACCTCAGCCTCCCAAAGGCGCGGGATTACAGGCTAAGCCACCAAGCCCAGCTGAGTGCTTTTTTAAATGCATATTTTAATTTCTTCTTTTTAACCCTCCTAACTCTCCCTTCTACTTTCTAATTTTTTCAACTTATTTTTCATTCATCTATTAATTTTTAAAAATTTATCCTGGCCAGGTGCAGTGGATCACACCTGTAATACCAGCACTTTGGGAAGCTGAGGTGGCAGAGTCACTTGAGTTCAGAAGTTTGAGACCAGTTTGGACAACATAGTGAGAGCCTGTCACTATAAAAATTTAAAACAACCGGGCTTGGTGGCTCAGCCTGTAATCCCGCGCCTTTAGGAGGCTGAGGTGAGTGGATTGCCTGAGCCCGCGGGTTCAAGACCCACCTGGGCAGTGAGACCTCATCTCTACAATAAATCAAAAAATCAGCTGGGCATGGTAGCGCATGCCTGTAATTCTGGCTACTTGGAAGGCTGAGGCGGAAGGATCGCCGGAGCCCAGCAGGTCGAGTCTGCGGTGGCCGGGAGCGACCACTGCACTCCAGTCTGGGCGACAGAGTGAGACTCCAACTCAAAAAAAAAAAAAAAAGAAATAATTGTTTTTGCATCCTTATAAATAAGTTGATTATAATTACTTAGAAGACTAGAACCCTCCTACTCTTTTTTTTTAGTTGCAGTCTCGCTCTGTTGCCCAGGCTGGAGTGCAGTAATGCACATGTGACCACATAGCCTCAACCTGCTGGGCTCAGGTGATCCCTCTGCCTCAGCCTTCAAAGTAGCTGGAACTACAGGAGCATACCACCACGCCTGGCTAATTTTTTTTTCTTTTTGAGTTGAAATCTCACTCTGTCGCCCAGGCTGGAGTGCAGTGGCCACTCCTGGCCACCACAGCCTCGACC